>NW_018744704.1:0-173591 GCF_001683475.1 Chenopodium quinoa
AAAAGCATGATGGATATATTTTAAAGCATAAGGTAGAACATTAGCAATATATGTTTAGAACATAAGGCATACATAGTTTAGAACATAAAGAATATTTGTTTAGAACATCAAAACATGATGGATATTTGTTTAGGAACACAAGGCATGATATTTAGAATATAAGAACATATGTTTAAAAAATTAATATGTAAAAGTAAAATATTAATTACATTATGAAAGAAATTTATATTTAAAACATCACCTGTTTGTTTTTGAATGTGGTATCAAAAGAAACCATATCACCAAAAAGTGCATAATTTTTTCGACAGATTGGATCAGCCCATAAAGCTCTACAAAGTCTATCTTCTTCATCAACATCATAGGAAAAAAAAAATGCACTCCAGAGCAATTTCTTATTTTGAAAATTATCCACAAACATTTGGGCATCTGATCCATCAATAAAAGCCTTCAAATCTCTATAAAAATTTTTGAAATCTTGTTTAGATGCACCAACATTATCATGTGATCCAGCTAATTCTTTCATCATAGTATAAGACCTCACAGGACCAACATTTACCTGTTAGAAAAAAAAAATATTACTAAGATTAAGAATTAACTTTAGAACATAGTAAATCAAAACAAAAAAAAACATTATTTAGTACATAAAAATAAATCACCTTTGAATTATCAATAATCAACTTTTTATGCATAATATGCATTTTTCTATTATCCTTCTGAAATTTTGCACAACTTGGAGTATATAAAGGATGATTATGTTCTTCTTTGAAATGAGTTACAACATACTTTCCAGCATCATATCTCATACATATGTGAGCATTGCATCCTACACGAGTGACTAAACGTTTCCTAGTAATACGAACTTTTCCTTCTTCATAAACTGTTTGTTGAGCAATAGGTTTTCTTATTGCCCTAAAACCTTCCTTATTGCAAACTCCATATTGAAAAGCAATTATATCTTTGCTATTCTTCTTCCTTTTAGTAGTAGATTTCCTAGAAGTAAACCCAGCGGCATTTGCATATGCTTTATAAAAACTAAGACCCTCTTCAGGATCTTTAAATATCATCCCCAAACTGGGTTTTAACTCCTCGGGAACACTTGGAATCCATTCCTTAGTGGTACCACCAGGGCTAAATGATCCAACAACCTCTAGATAAACTTTATAACATAGAACATATAAAATGATCAAAGATAAACTTTAGAACATCAAGGATAAACTTTAGAACATATAAAATCAGGGACATACTTATAACATAGTGAATTACTTTATAACATACATAATAAAATTTACAATAAAGTGAAAAAATTAAACTAGAAGGTTAACTTTAGAACATACAATGAAAGTAAACATTAGAACATAAAAAGTAAAATTTAAAATTAGAAGGTAAACTTTAGAACATAGAATGAAAGTTTTAGAATATAAAGAGAGAGATATATAGAAAACTTTAGAACATACAGAGAAAACTTCAGAACATTACAGATAAATGTTAGAACATAGTAAAGAAACTTTAGAACATGTAAGTAAATTGAAATTAAAACATTGAAAACAATAAAATTACCTGAATGAGTAACACAGGAAGAAGGATAATTAGGTTGCACACCATCTAAATCCATCAATATGCATAAACCTATTTTGAAAAACACAAATTGTAGCAAAAAAGCAACCAGAAATTAAAATCCATTAAAAATCAAAAATCTGGAAAACAAAATAGGATAAAATCGAAAACGATGTTGAAAAACTCAAGCAAAGGAAAAAAACAGAAAAATCTGGAAATAAAAAATCTGGAAATAAGCAAAGGAAATAAAATCTAGAAATAAAATTTGGAAAAATCTGGAAATTGAAGAAGAAAAAGAAAACTAGAAAACGAAATTGATGAAATTAATGAAAAAACTCAAACAATGCTCTACCCGTTGAGCTAGTAGGCTAATGTATATAAAACACTTGAACTAGAGGAAAAACTACTAACAACTATATGAGATAATCACAAAAGTAATTTTTTTTTGTTTAATCATATCCTTTTGCACTTCTAAACACTATCTTTAGCATCGTTTATTGTAATTTGATGATCGATTACTTGCATTAAGGTGGGTTCATTATATTGGCTATATAATCAATCTATCATTAGTAGTCCTTTAAAGCAAAAGTTATCCCAAGTTAAGACTAGTGCTAATTAAACAAGCTTTGACAAACATGCTAAGATTGTCTACTTTAGAACACAATGAATTACTTTAGAACATAAAGAGTAAACTTAATATATGCTAAATAAAAGTTTAGAACATGCTAAGATAGTTAAATAATAGTTTAGAATATAATGAATTACTTTAGAACACAAAGAGTAAACTTTATAACATAGATGGAAAATTTTAGAACATAGAAGGAAAACTTTAGAACATCTTGAATTATTTTAGAACATAATGAATTACTTTATGTTCTAAATTTCCTTATAACATAGTGAATTATGTTCTAAATTTGATTTGCTTAGAACGTAGTAAATTACTTTATGTTCTAAATTTGTTTAGAACATAGCTATGTTCTAAATTTGCTTTTGCTTAGAACATAGTGAACTATATAAAATCTAGAAATAATAAAATTAAAAAAAAAAAAGGAAAAGGAAAAAACCACCACCACCCTTTTCCTCTTCCCAGCCACCAAATTCGCCGCCGTCGCTACCCTAGCCGCCACCTAACCTTTCTCTACCCAGCCAACCCTAACCTCGCCGGTGAACAGATCCCCTGTGCCGGGGACCCACCCAGCCTCCCCACCCCCTTTTTCCTTTTTCCTATTTCCTTTTGAGAAAAAATTAACGCATCAAAATCGCAGCATACACAAATCGCAAAAAGCTGGAAAATTTTGAGAAAAAATCGCAGCAAATAAAACAGCATCGAAATCGCAAAAGAAAACCGAACAAAAAAAATCAAAATAAGAACAAACAATTCGAACAATCAAACAATCGAATTGATAAATAATCGAGCAAAATAAATATACATCGAATAGAAAATCGCCAAAAACAAAATCGAATAGAAAATTCGCAAAAAATCGCAAAAATATTGACGAAAACATGAATTAATCAGTAAAAATCGAACATAAATCGCAGCAAAAATTGAGAAATAAACGCATCAAAATCGCAGCATACAAATCGCAAAAATCAGGGAAATATTTGAGAAAAAATCGCATAAAAACGCAACAAAATCACATCAAATTGCAGCAAAAAATCGCATCAAAATCGCATAAAATTCGTAGCAAAATCGCAGCAAAATATTCGCTAAACAATATTGAGAACAATTACATAGAAAATGCTCAAAATAATCGCATGAAATTAATCGCATCAAAATTGCATGAAAAATCATTAAATTTAAAACAAATCTGATTATAAAATTAATAAACTTACAATAATTAATCCAAAATCTGTGAAAATATCGTGATGAATTTGATGAACTTTCGCCAATCTGTTGAACTGAGGAGAGGGAGAAAGCTGAGAATTTTAGAGAGAGAAAGCTGAGAGTTGAGAAACATAAAATAACTAGATGAAGGAAGAGGAAAAAGAATTTGAATAAACTCCTTCAAATTACAAAAATGTCATTACTAATCATTCATTTTGAGCGGTCAGATCAAGCTAATTCCACGGTCCAGATTAGTTCTTATATATAATGGGTTCTTATATAGAGGAGGGTTCTTATATGAGCCTTCCTCTATATATATATATATATATATATATATATATATATATATATATATATATATATATATATATATATATATATATATATATATATATATATATATATATATATATATAGGGGAGGGATTCGGTAAGAACCCCTCCTTATATAAGAACTCTAGTTATATAGGAATCAATCTCAGTCGTAAGATTAAGTTACTTTGGACGGTTAAGATTAAAACATATATCCTCCCATAAACCCCTAAACCACCGTCCAAAATTTTTCTCTCTCCTCAAACTTTCAAACCTCTTGTCTTTCTCTCTCCTCAAATCCCAAAATCGAACACAAATTGCTGCAAATTGAAGAATTTTTGTTCAAATTTCGCATAAACAACCTAAATTGCTCAAATCAGGTACGTTTTTTTTTCGATTTTGTTCAAATTTTCATGAAAAACGCATGATGTTCAAGTAGATTTTGCGATTTTTCGATTTGATTTTTGCGATTTTATTTTTTACGATTTTTGTGATTTGATTTTTGCGATTTGATTTATGCAATTTTCTGATTTGATTTTCATGAATTTCGCATGAGTTAAAGTCGATTTTTCATTTTATTGATTTGATTTTCATCTATTTTCGGCGATTTTCATTTGAATGTTCGCGATTTTTTTCGAAATTTCAGTGATTTTTTTTTTCGAATTTAGGTTTAGATTTTTTTCGAATTTAGGTTCGAAATTTCAGTGATTTTCATCTATTTTAGGTATTTTTTTTCTCCCTATTTTTGTTTGAATATTGCTAATTTTTTTGTTTTAGCGATTTTAGTGTTCGAATTTTAGCGATATTAGGTAATTTCAGCTCTACTCTTGATTATTATTGTTTGATTATTATTGTGAAGTGAAGCAAATTGAAGTCAATAGACGTAGTCAAGCTCATAGTGTTCCAACAGACATATAGGCTGTAGATAACTAGACGTTCATCTTTGACAATGATTATTCTGGCTTAAATGATGCTTTCCAGACAACTTTTCTACACCATTTACACTAAAATCACCATAGGTATATTTAATTTAACATGTCAGCAGGCCACTGCTAATTGAAAGCCACAAGATGAAATGAAACAGAATAATCAAGCTCCAAGTGTTTCATTGTCAAGAAATCTTGAGCAGGGTAGGAAGGAAAGCAAAAGATAGAACAGTACATATTTTTTTTGATGCTGG
This sequence comes from Chenopodium quinoa, assembly GCF_001683475.1. Classification (NCBI taxonomy): domain Eukaryota; kingdom Viridiplantae; phylum Streptophyta; class Magnoliopsida; order Caryophyllales; family Amaranthaceae; genus Chenopodium; species Chenopodium quinoa. Next base: position 4,871 of record NW_018744704.1, read on the forward strand.
TAGTCAGGGTAGTAGTGCTGATGCTATCTTGTATGGTAAAGAAAGGGATGGGGACTGTTCTTACTCACTATATGGGTAGCTGAATCCCTGTTTTGTTGTTGTTTGGGTTTGGCTTGGCTACTGCTTGTGTTGGCTTAAGGGTGTTGCTGTGTTTGTGGCCTGCTTGGGGTTCAGTCGTTGTTATTTTTTGGCTTGGGCAGCTGTTCTGTTCTAGTGGAGGTTGGAGGATCAGCTCAACTTTGGGTTCATTTGATGAGGGCTGCAACTGCTAGCAGTCATTGTTGCAGTGCTGTTTTTTTTCCTATGTTCTAAATATTCTTTTACCTATGTTCTAAATTTTTTTTTTCCTATGTTCTAAATTTAGGTAACTAAATTAATGTTCTAATGTTTACCTATTGTGTTTTAAAGTTTGTTCTAAAGTTTTCCATTATGTTCTAAAGTCTTCCCTTATGTTCTAAAGATTTGTATTATGTTCTAAAGATTATCAGATATGTTTGAAAGCTTATTTTGTAGTCTAATGTTTGTCCATTATATTTAAATTTCATCTTAACCTTTTATATTTGCATTGTATGTAAGTTTTGATCAAAGCATACATGAGTATGAAGTTTTCCTTTTGTGGTTTTATTTGAATGTTTGAAATTGGTTAAGGTTTTAGTATTGAGGTTTGAATTGGTTAATTTTATTCTATTTTTTTTATCATGTTCCAAATTTAATATTATGATCTAAAATACACTTTTAAGATATGCAAGCTACTGACATAGCTTAGCATGTTCTAAACTCTTTTTAAGCATGTTCTAAACTCTTTTTCAACATATTCTAAATTATTCTTATGTTCAAAAATATATTACTAATGTTGGAATGTTACTAATGTTTTTTATCTCTTAAAATTGCAGCAAAATGCAAGGCCAAAATGAAAAAAATCAGAAGAAGGAGTTACTAATATACAAGAAGAAGAAATTACTTATGTAAGAAAAAGGTAACTAAACTAATGTTCTAAAGTTTACCTATTGTGTTTTAAAGTTTGTTCTAAAATTTTCCATTATGTTCTAAAGTTTTCTCTTATGTTCTAAAATTTGTATTATGTTCTAAAGATTATCATATATGTTTGAAAGCTTATTTTGTAGTCTAATGTTTGTCCATTATATTTAAATTTCATCTTAACCCTTTATATTTGCACTATATGTAAGTTTTCATCAAAAGCATACATGAGTATGAAGTTTTCATTTTGTGGTTTTATTTGGTTATGTTTGAGATTGGTTAAGGTTTTGGTGTTGGGGTTTGAATTGGTTAAATTTATTTATTTATTTAATTTTTTTTTATAATGTTTCAAATTTAATATTCTACTAACAACTCCTATGTTCTAAAATTTTCCCTCTATGTTCTAAAATTTGCCTTTATATTCTAAAGTTTTCCCTAATGTTCTAAAGTTTACCCTATATATTCGAAAGTTTATGCTATATGTTCAAAAGTTTATGCTAGATATTCTAATGTGTATCCATTATAGTTTATGTTCATCTTATCCCTTTATATTTGCACTCTATTTAATATTAGTTATATTCTAATTATTTATGATTGGTTATAAGGGAAAGTTGAAAACATTGAGGCGGAAGTAATCGACAAATCGGAATCTGAGAAGCATATTGCAAGTAAAAGTGTTGCTAAAAGACATAGCAAACTTCCAACAAGGCTTGAACCACCTCGAAAATTGCAAAAAAAAGGAAGAAGGAGAAAAAGATTAAGAAGAAGAAAAAGATCAAAAAGAAGAAGAGGATGGTGAGGATGATAATAAGGGTGATGTAAAGATGAAAGAGAAGGATGAAAAAGAGGAGGAGATGGAAGATGATAGTGTGGAGGAACAAAAAATCAATAAAAAAAAAAAAACAAACAAACTCAGGTAATAGTACTCTTTAATCTTTACAATCTTTCATTTATTCAATCTCCTAGTACTATCAATAAAACTAATCTTGTTGCATGATGTACATATTCATGGAAACTGAAATGTGAAGAAGAAGAAGAAAAGAAAGATTGAAAAAGAAGAAGATGATGAGGATGTTTGAGTACTAGAAGCTAATGAGCAAGAAAATCTAGTTAAGAGGCAACCTTATCAAAGAGTACCTCCTACCCAATTCATGAAGGATGTGTTGAAAGATCTTTCGGAGAAACATAAGCAAGCTATTCGGAACATTGGTTTTGGAGGTTTTTTGGAATTGGATTTACCAATCCATATTAATTCTATGTAAGTAGTAGATCTTTCATATTCTACAATCATATGTATTATCATTGTTATGTTCTAAATTATGATCTCTCATGTTTGAATCTCTATACACTAATGTTTTAAATTAATTTTTGGTTATGTTCTAATGCATGATTATTATGTTCTAAATAGAACTTTTTATTCTATAATGTTCTAAATTATGTTCTAAAGTTTAAATTTTACGCTAAATGTTTTAATCTTCTATGTTCTAAAGATTGACTATTATGTTCTAAATCTAGGTGTATTGTGCTCTAAATCTTACATTTTTCATCATAATTCTAGGTTGACAGAAAACTTGGTTATGAATTTTGACACGGAGAGATGTTGTTTGATGCTGCCTAAGAGAAAACAAGAAATCTTTTCGGATGCAATTGATGTTCATTTGGCTTATGGGTTGCCATTGGGAGGCAAAAGGATTGAGCAACCAAATGATGAATCAAATCTGAAATGGAGCAAGTTTCTAAAAGATTGGAGAAGCAAGTTTGGCCTCAAAAAGGTATGATGATATAATGTGGTTATGTTTTAAATTTTATGTTCTAAAGTATAAATATTATGTTCTAAAATGAAGATCTTATATATAGTTATTTGACTTGTAATGTTCTACATTATATCTAGCTATTTTTATGATAATATATTGGTATAAGATGGTTATGTTATAAATTGTATGTTCAAATTCATTTTTGATCCTTGTTTAAACTAGATCTATTATACTTTTTATGTTTTAAATTATAATTTCCTATGTTCTAAAGTATTTTGCTTATGTTCTAAAGTGTTTTCTGCTTATATTCTAAAGTACAATAATTATGTTCTAAAATAGATTTATTATATTCTAGATTATAAATATAAGGCTTATTATGTTCTAAATTATAATCTCCTATGTTATAGATATTGACTATTATCTCCATATATGTTCTAATTTATATAGTTTTTTTTTTTAACCTCTAAAAGGGAAGTCCAACCAACAAAAGATTGATCGACAGAATTCAAGAATTGAAGAAGAAAAAAATAGTTTCTAATGAATTACTTTGGAACTTTGTGGTATGTGTTGTCAATTGTTGTATCCGATCAACAAACAACACACAACTATACATTAAATTCTTGTATAGTTGTATGGATGTAAAGAAAATTGATGAATTGGATTGGTGCACATTTGTGATTGAGCACTTAAAAGATTATGTTAATGTATGGAAGAAGGGAAATTCTTACTTTACAGGTCCTTTACCTTTTCTAATGGTAAGTTTTAATTTCTTACCATTTTGTATATATGTTATTCTTGTTATGTTGAAAATGTGTGAAAAATATTCTAATTAATTCTTAACATGTACTAAATAGGTTTTCTATTTTGATCGTCTACAAAGAGGAGGGTTAGAAAAACCAAGAAAAAATCCACTAATATCAGTGTGGACAAAGGAAAGTATTCAAGTGAGATATAAGTTTGAAAAAAGATCATGGATTTGGATATGGAAAAATCTTGGAAAGAATGGAATCAAATGTGGTATGATTTTTGTATATGCTTATGTTTAAACACTACACTTTATATTCTATCTATATTTGCCTACGTTCTAAATTTCAGCAGCAAGAAATTCAGAAAAATCGCCATAAAAAACGCAGCAAAATAACATCAAAATTGAAGCAAGAAATCGCATCTAAAATCGCACAAAAAATCGCAGCAAATTCGGGTAAAAAATGATGAATTTCGCATAAAAAAATGCTAAAAAACTCAGCAAAAATAATCGAAAATTGAATGATAAAAGCAAACTCAGCAAAAATATTCAACATATTCTCTGAAATTTCGCCCAAAAAATCGAAAAATATAATCTGAATTTCGCCCAAAAATTCAACATTGTACAACATACTATATGCAATGAGGAAATTTGAATAACAAAAAAGATTTTGATGATGCAATTGCCAAACTTACAACAATTTGATGAAGAATTCTGCCAATTTGATCAAAAATGATGCAGACTCTTAGTATTAGATTAGGAAGACAGAGAAAGACAAAGAACTGAGATAATATTGGAGAGAGAAAGTGATACGGGAAAGCTGAAGAAGAAAGAGGTATATTAGTTACGAAATTTGCAAAAACGCCATTACTAAGGTTGCATTAGGACAATTAGATCATATTCAATCAACGGCCCTGATTGATTCTTATATACAAGAGAGTTCTTATATAGAGGAGGGTTCTTACATGAGTGCGCGCGCACACACACATATATAGTATATGTATATATATATATATACACACACACACACTAAGATTTTGATTTTTAAAGAATTATTAGATCGCCATGTAGGATTAGTATTTTAGAACATTACATGTAGGATTATGCCACGTAGGATATTATTTTAAAGCGTCACGTCAAATTAAATTAAAGGTTTAAATTTATTATAAAAATAAAGTACTATCTTTTTAAACTGGAAATTTTATCTAAGAAAAAAGAAACAATTTATTTTATTTTGTATATTAAAAAAATACTATTAAACTAAAAAAATGAATTTAAACCTTTAATTTAATCTACGTTAAATTAAAGGTTTAAATTTATTATAAAAATTCTTTTTTTAAAATATTTTACTATCAAAAAATATTCCCTTGAATCTTTATTCGTATAAAACGTATTGTTCTTTTTCTACTACAAAAAGGATTATAACTTGATTTTAAATTAGAGATACATACTCTACATTACCGTATCTAATCTATAATAATTTGATAAAAAAATAGATATAAACAAATACTTCACACAAACTTATAGTAATTTATAAATATAATTTTTTTCTTGTGAATATCCGAACGTTGCTCGGGCAAAGAACTAGTTTAAAATACATCCTTTCTTTTTTTTTCTAGCAAAAAAAAAAAATGTTCATCATTTATCATTTATTCGTCTAAAAGAGTAAGTTCTACGTTAACAAAATTTATCATATCTAATAATAAACTTTATCACCACTTTAAATCCAGTATTTTTTAAATCCTATATAAACTCAACTAATGTCCCACGCGATGAACGATGATCATAATTAAGAAGTCAGTTCAGTCATAAGTGTTAATTTTGCAAGGGTACGGATTAATTATGCAACTTATCAACTGGCATGATCAATGATTGATTTACAAAGAACTGACACGATCAACGATTGATTTACAGAGGATGATGGTAGCCTAGAAGATTATATTTTCACCGTGTTCACAGTTTGAAAAAAAAGTTGGTTAAACAAATACGTATGATTTCACATATTTTATTTTCTTTCTATTTTAATTTCTTCAAGAATTGGTTTGTATTGTTGTTTAAACAAACAATTTACAAAATATACCGTGTTTATATATGTGTTAAACTTAATTGTATAAGATTTAGAAAGTAGTAATATTATGTATTAATATTTTGTTATTACGATTGAATATTAAATGTTAAATTTAATTATTAATAGAAATTCGTGTATTGCACGGGCTTTAATCTAGTAAGCAATAAAAGATAGGAAAACTTGTGAAAAACCATCTTTTAAATCCTTATTTTTGTGAAAAACCACCTTTTGAAAAAAATATTGTAAAAATCACCCAATTTAAAATTTATGCTGTAATTCACCACTTGTTGTGGGAAAATGAGATTCGACAATTCAATGGTCATTTTTTATGTTGTTGGTGGCAAAGTATAGAATTTTTTTTTTAATTAGGTGGTTTTTTACAACATTTTTTTAAAAGTGATTTTTTTTTTTTTTTTTTTTTTTTTTTTTTTTTTTTTTTTTTTTAACAAAAATAAGGATTTAAAAGATGGTTTCTCACAAAATTTCCTAAAACATATGAAGAATCTTGAAATGCCCATTGGATACGCACCAAAAACACATGTCATTATGTAAGATGTTGCTAATTATGTATTTATTTCATATATGAACTATATTGTAATTAACTAATATAACTATATATATTAATGGTCAACCCAATGTGTTGTTAAGTGTGTCAAGTTTGATTATGTTAGTTATTTTGAAATAATAATTGTTGTAGTATTTATGAAAATCTTCATAATTCGATGGAATTTAATTATTGTAGTTTTGGTAGATTCTACAAGACAATATAGGTTTATAGAACTCACCTGCGAAATTGGAGAAAAGGAAGCAAATCTCAAGTGTCTTGTTTACATTATTAATTTCTTTTTTTTAATTAATTTATTCTTTTTTTTTTTTTCATTTTTACCTAATTTGATTGTTTTCAGCGCATTTTGTGTGCGGTTGGCCACACCATGTCACTGCTTGTAAAAGAACAAAGTAACCACTATGATTTTGACTGAGTAACCCATGTATAATTGACTAAATAACCCCTATAACACGGATCGGGTAATCCCTATAACATTGACGAAGTAACTTCATGTAACACTAATCAATTAACCCCTATAAAACTAACGAAATAACTCCCATAATGGCTGGCTACACGATGTGGCTAGCCACATGAAAGTTGGTGTTGTTACAATTTATAGTTCATGCTATCATTTTTTTAAGGCATAATTAAATTCAATGAAGCCAAATTGGGACCAACTGTAGTCATTGACACAATAATTGCAGTATGATTAAATTGACAATAACTTGGTTTTTATAAATAATCAATGAATTTTGGTAACTAGAGTGGATTACGATGGCCATATTTTAAATATATATGATGATGATGTATATATATAAGAATAATAATAAAAAAAAACGAAAATAATATATATAAATTTAAATGAATAAAGATTTTTTCTTGATATTATTGTCAAGGTCTTGTTCACTAACTGAAATTATTTTTACTAAACTAAAATCATTTTTCTTGGACTTAAAAGATTTTTACTAAAGTGAAATTAATTTTACTGAATTGAATTTATTTTTGCTAAACTGAAATAAGTTTTATAAATTTATTCTCTATTACATTTTTTTTTTACAAAAGATTTACAAATTATTACTGAACCGGACTTATTTTTACTGAAATGAACTTGTTTTTACTAAAATGAACTTATTTTTACTAAACAAAAAACTTATTTTTATTGAATTAAATTTTTTTTTTTTACAGAATATTTTACTTAAGGTGAAGTTTACAAGGCCTAAATAAAAACCCCTCACCTTCTTTTGTTTTTGTAACCTTTAATTTATTGCCCAATAGGATCAAAATTTTTACTCCTTATTTATTTCTTTTATCATATTTACTTATTTGGAGGATTTCAAATGAGTAGAACTGATAATATAATTAACATAATACTAATGGGTACATCTAGGTTTAAGTGTAGTTGAAAACAAATAAAAAAAAACTACCAATAATTGATCAAACCATGTGGGTTATATTGAAGAGATTATATGGAGGATTTCTAGCTAATGAGCACAACTGATAAAACAAGTAAGATAATACTCATGGGTACATCTAGCTTGAAATGTAATTAAAAACAAATACAAAAAGTAATCGATCGGACCACGTGGATTATATTAATTATATATTGAAGAGATTTTTTGCTTGCTTGTGGAGTCAAACAATATAAAGAGGTAATTACTAGAAATCTAACCTATCTTTTAAGGAATTAAGTGTAGGTTTCTAGATAATTGAAATCATTCACAAAATCTTGGGCATTAATTTTATAATTTTGTGATGATTTAATTGAACATAGGAAGTTACACATACTATTGGGCGCGGCAGTCCGCACCCAATATTTCGTGCGGCAACCCATTTTTCCTTCAAACAAAAACTACCACTGTAATAAGAAGCCCACCCATTCATTTCAATTCTCAAAGGAAACTGGGATTTTAGAGTTTACAATTCACAGAACAACATCATTATGCTTGAATCAACCAACCAAATCGAAGAAAATGATGCATTTTCTGATTGAATCGAAAACCACTCGAAACGAAGATGACGATGACGAAGGTAAAGCGGTGCGGTGGAGTTCGCTACTGGTGATACGTTGTGGTCTTGTGGAGGGTGGTTGGTGTTGCGGTGCGATTTGAGGCTTCTGAGATCGGTGGTGGCGTGAGAAGGTTGTTCGGTGGTGGGCGTAAGAAAGTTGTTCGGTGGTGTGTTTAGTTGGCTTTGACGTTAAAGAGAGCGATATTACGATGGTGGAGTTGTTGGTGGTGGACATTGTGGCGCGGGTCGTGAAGGTGGCGCGGGTGGTGGTGGTGGAGAGGGAAATGCGGCGGAGGAGAGGGCGGCGAGTGGTGGCAAAGTGGGGTGATGGGGGTGGTGAATAAGAGCAGGCGAGTTGTTGAGTTTGAGTAAGGGAGTGAGTTATTGACAATTCGATGAAAGTGCAAGGTATTGTCTACCTTCTTATTAAGAACATATTTGAGTGGTCAGTTTGAGTGGGCGAGTTGTTGAGTTTGAGTGAGGGAGTGAAATGTGGGATTTTATTTTGTGGAGTGAGAAGAAACCCCATACTCAATTTGAAAGAGAGAGGAAGAGGGGGAAAAAGGAGAAAGAAGGAGATAAAAATACTTCGTATGTTGTTAATCATATTAGCCAACAAATGACGCATATCAGTCAATAAAAGGAAAATATCAGCCAATTAATGTCTGATATCAGTCAACATTAGGGAAATATCAGACATTAATAAAAACGTATCAGTCAACAAAAGGAACATATCAGCCAACAAATGAAGCATATCAGCCAACAAAAGGATGAAATCAGCAAACAAAAGCAACAAGTAAGCCAACAAAATAAACACACCAGCCAACAAAATGAAACATATAATCCAACAATTAAAATATACATATCAACCAACAAAATAAAGATATCAGCCAACTAAAGAAACATATCAACCAATTGATCTAGCAGCCAACAAAAGGAACATATCAAACATTAAAAAAAAAAGACATATCAGCCAACAAAAAGAATATAATAGGAAACACAAAAAATATTAGCCAACAAATGAAACATATCAGCCAAGCCTGCCGCACGTAATTATGCATACGACAGTCCGCACACAGTACCTTCTCAAGAAGTTGTTATTATATAGTTGTTTTTTCTCATGTAGTTTTGTTTAATAGGATTACAACTTTTTAGACTATAGTGCTCTCTCCACCTTATTTTTGTTAAATTGAAGATATATTAAGGTCATATTCACTTCACCTTACAAAAATAATATTCAATAAATATAATTTAAGTTCAATGCAAATAAGTTCGTTTCAGTAAAAATAATTTATGTTCAGTAAAAATCAATAACTGTAAAGAAGAATTATAATTTAGTAAAAATAATTTCAGTTCAGTAAAATTAATTTCAATTTTACAAAATAATCTAAATAACTTTTGAGTTAATTAAAAAAAACCCTAGCCGTCTTCTCTCTATTTTTTCTCTCCAGGGTTCTTTAAAATAAGTGTTTCATAGGCCGGAAATTTGGCTATTTCCGACCCTTTCCCTTTAGTTTCTGTATGTTTTTGTTATTGAATTAATAAAACTACACTCTTTGAAGGTAGTAAGTACCTCTATAGTGGGTTTGAGTGTAGTAAGTGCCCCTATGGTGGACTTTGTTCAAGTTTTGTTTTGTTTTTGTATTTTAAGGTTAGTATGGTACAAGTTGTTTCATAGGTAAAGATTTGTGCGGGATCGAAAAAGAGGTTTGGTTACAATCAGATGAATCAGACGAATTTTTTTTTCACGACTACAAAAGACCCCCTTGTCGAAGAAGCTGTAAATCACAACGATATGAAAGAGGGTATGAATAATGTACGATTTGCAACAACGATTGTAGCAATGATGTTTTTATTTGATTCAATTGCCATATATTTAATAGACTTAAATCTCTTTGTAGATGTCGTTGACTTTTAATTTATGAATCAATCTTTATTTAAAAAATAAATTAAGTTAAAAAGAAAATAATTTAAACACAATAAAAATAAGGTAAATAGAATAGGGCCTTAGTAAAAAAAAAAAAAAAAAAAAAAAAAGCACATCAAGTGATAAAAGTAATTTTTGTTTCAACATTTGTAAATAGCGACGGAGTTTTCCAAGCATGGAAATGAGCACCCAAACATTCTGAGCAACTAAACAAAACATATCAGCAAACGAGTTTATACAGTCCCTCCCAAACACACACATTCATTCTCTCTGTGTATATTGTGGCGACTCTCACTCGATTATCCTTCGTTCTCCGTGACAGATTCTCCATGGCCACCGCCGCGGCAGCAGCAGCTGCAACCTCAATCACCAAGCTCGACGCCTCTGCCTTAGCCTTGCCTTTCCGACGCCCGATCTCTCAACTCCGCCTTTCTACTCCTTCACTTCGCCTCTCTCAATTTCGACCCTTGACCTCCTCCAATTCTTCTGGTATTCTGTCTTTTCTCTCTCTCGATTTCAATCTTTTTATCTTTCTTTTTGTTCTTGATTTGTGATTTCCATACTTATTTATTCAGTTGATACTGCCGTAATAGTTTCATTGATTTAAGCTGATTTATCTTTAGAAATTAGAATTATAAGGCATTGTAATTTGATTTTGAGTTGTAATCATCTCTTTCAATTACACACGATAGGAGAACATTTGTGTATTAAATTTGCCTAATTCATGAAATTGTATAGTTGGAAATCATGTTTGTTGATAATTTCAAGATTGCTGAATGAATTCTTCTGATATGTCATTTTGCACTACTAAGTACTGATTATGAGGAATGTAGGTGGTTTTGCGACTTCAATTGCGAAATGGGAATGCGCCACATTTTGGTTAACTTAATGGAATAAAGTTGGTTTATTTACAAAGTTGGAAATCATGTTCATATTATTCGATTGTTACATATTTACAATATCTGTGGTTGAACTCTTTGATATGCCATTTTGCCCTATGTATAATGAGTAAAGTTCGTAGATTTTTTGAGTCTTCTTCGGGTAATGGAAGCATATGCTTTAATGCTGAGTTGTTACCAGTGTGATCTTCCAGCAAAAATACTGCAATATGAAGAAATAGAATTATAATGTGTGCATCATCTATAAGTACAGTAAAAGTAATTTAATTATGCTTTTTAACTTGTCTCAAAAAGTTTAAACGAGGTTGGAAAACACATCGATATTAATCTAATAGTTACTAATTAAGGTGCATGCATCTTGATATGGTGCTATTGTTGGCTTGTTGCTTTTAAATTAGTACCAATTTGGACTTAATACCTTAAAACATGAGAGCTTGTGTAATGGACCCAGTACAAGGAGCAACACTAGGAGACAAAATTAATTAAAGAAGCACTAAGGAGAAGATTTTTGGGCCTCTGCTTTCTGTTTTGTTTGGCAGAAGTAGATGACAAGAGCAATTAATATTAGGTTAATGTTTTGTATTGTGGCTTTAGTATATAAAGTGTAGTAGTGAAGGCAGTAGGACATTATGTGAATTGTGAGGAAACATGTTGAGAGTAATAACCTCAAGTTACTAGGAGAGTGATAACCTAGAGTTATTAGGAGAGTAATAGCCTCAAGCTATTAACCTATCCTTTTGGAACTTTTGAGCCATTATCAATCAAAATATAAAGCTTTCACCTTTATTAATCCTTAGTATTCATATAATATTTACAATCAGAAAATCAATTTATTACAGCTTGTGTCCAGAATTTATAAATCTGATATGCTCTTGATTTTGTCACTACTATCTAGAAATTAATTATCCATTATATTATTCATAGTCGCTAGAAATTAAAGAATGTAATGTTTGTGCAGGTACGTAGTATATGATATAAGGCTTATACTTAAAGAACATTTTGAGCTATTTTCAATGTTTAACTATAAAGTTTCAAATATTGCAAAAATTATACAAGTACTTAATTTACATTCTAAGTATCGTTAGCTCTATATTGAAGCATATTCATACATTTGGAACTCCCTAAACCTTGCCATGGGCATTTTCTTGCTGGGCGGTGGTGGTTGTTTGCAAGCCTTACTTTTACTTGGTTGAAACAAGGAAAAGCTGTGTGTGAAAGACCCCTAAAAATTATAATATGTGACTTATGAGGATTTAATCGTCGCTATAAGCCTGAAATCCCTTTTGATAAACATTGTCTAGTCTTCATTAGTTTTATTGTCAGAGTTTGCTTTAGCATGGACTGCAGTCATTGCACTCTCTCTCTTTTTTATTTTATTTTTATTTTTTTAATTTTTTATTCCATGGATATTGCTTTTAATATCATGGACAATACAACAATGGACTAATCTTCCCTGATGGACCCAGGGGTGCTTGTCAAGTTTATGATTCCATTGAAATCCTTGTTGAGAGAGTATCAAATGCTCCAATACAATATCTCTAAATCTTCCATTAAAGTCTTTGTTGACAGCTAATTCATTTGAAACCAATGAAATGGAAATGCTGGAGGGACGGAGTTTTGCCGTTTCGGAAATGGGAGATGCCTGAAAATGCTGGAAAAAAACATTAAAATGAGTCATAGGAAAGATAAATGTATTGGGAGCTTCTTGAGCCACACCTGTCCCTTTATAAGAATACTCCAATACAAGGTTTTCATGTAAAAGACAAGAAAAGACTACTGCGTGCTGGGATTATAAACTTATAGATGGGCCTTAATGATAAAATCACCATTCAAATTGCTGGGTTTTTTTAGCTCAAAGCATTAAGAATCATCAATGACTAAAAGAAAAAAACTGATGAAAATATAATTTATGTAATAAGAAAAAAATATATTTTTTCTATTTTAATTAATGTTTCTCCATTCCCTCAATTTAGCATTGTCATTCCTTCATTTCTGAAACTTTTGAAGTTACCATGCTACCTGGTTTAAAACATTTTGATGATTGCAACATGTTCCTGCCGTTGGAGATCTATATCGTTCTTAGATAATACTGAAATCACTTCAGTATTGTTTTTGGAATAATTGAAATATTAATAACCATTTTAAATTCTGTTTTTTTTTTTTTATTTTTTTTTTATTTTTTATTTTTTTGAATAATGGGTTAAGTTCTACATCTATTGTTACTGTATAAGTTATGCTGATGTTTTCAGTAAACTTATACTCAGGTATTAAAGCCCAGGTTGCAACTGCTGAACAAGCTGCTGTTGATACGGTGCAACAAGTTGAATCCCCAGTTGTTGTTGTCACTGGAGCTTCTAGAGGAATAGGGAGAGCTATTGCATTAACGTTGGGAAAGGCTGGGTGTAAGGTTCGTAGTTAACACATATTGGGTAATTTAGTGTAGTTAATCTCAAATTGAAGCTCCTATGGAACTCAATTTTGTTTCTTCCTCATTTTGTAAATCTAATTGAAAAAGACTTGAAAGTAGTAAGGAGAAATGCAAATTTTGAATTAAATATAACCTTTAAATCAGCCCCTAAGAGTCCTAACCATTTGAGTGTGAAAGTTTAGGGTTTTGGAATGAAATTTACTTAAAGTTGGGCAAATTTGGTGTTGTGGAAAAAGAGAAATAATGAGATTGCAAAATATATTAAGACATTGTCATTTTTCTTTTCTTTTCTTTTTTTTTTTTCCCTTCTGAGATTGCTGGACGGTTTACACTAAACTGGGTTTCATAGCAATCAAAGCATGACCTCTGCAATCTGCATATTGTTTATTAAACTTGAACTGGATGTATTGCTACAGATCCTTGTAAACTATGCGAGGTCATCAAAGGAGGCGGAAGAAGTATCTAAAGAGGTTAATATTTGTCTATTAAATTTTGTTGGACTTGTGAACTCAAAATTTAGATTTAAAATCATTGTTGCTTTTCATCTTTCACTAAAATATGTTTTGCTGTTAGTGCATTTGTTCCACGTCATTATTGATTTTTCTGTACTCATAGGTCTTTGTCCATTTGCTTTGGTTTGTGTAAGGGCTGTATAGGTCTCCGTTGTGTTCCTATGTCACTAGAATTAAATGAGTTTGTAAGTAACTTTCTGAGAGTTACGAGACCTAATGGTGTAGCTACTAAGATTGTTGTTAATTTCACTTGGATACAGTTGTAGGCTGTTATGTTAAAATACTATTGTGATGACCTGAAAGTCAGAAACCCTTGCTCAATATTATGAAAAGCATTTGCATAAAAATAATATCAGAGATGAATGTTTTGCGAATCAAGTTCTCTTAGTTAATAATCTTTCTTTGAGACCATTTTCTCGTTTTCTTATTTGTTGGTCATTGGTTTAAGGTTTACTATAATACTTCCTCTGCTCCCAAAATATTGCACCATGTGGGGATTGCACAAGATTTTAGGTATTGGGAACGGAAGGAGAGAGAGGCAAAATCATAAATTTGCCTATGTGATTGGATTCAGTAACTAAAGCAACACGTGTAGCATGAAAGGAGATATTTGTTTTCCTAAAATGGGTATGGTGCAATATTTGTGAAATTTCCTTAAAATGTAAATGATGCAATAATCAGTGAACAGAGAAGTATATATAGTGTCAGTGAGCTAGTTCTGGTCATTAAAAAACAAATTTTTCTCTTAATGCTGTTGAAGGGTATTATTTCTGAAGTTTGAGTAATAAAGAGCAGTAATTGGCATAGAAGCAACATTGTTGCTGTTGTTGAAGCTTTGGTGCTATAAATGTACATTTTATTATTTTATTTCAGATCTCTTCCTTTTCTTTTATTGTTTCAAGACTCTGATTGTTTCTTTTAGTTTTATGAATATTTTTGTTTTAATATGCTCACAGATTGAGTCATGTGGAGGTCAAGCTCTTACATTTGGGGGTGATGTATCAAAAGAAGAAGATGTAGAATCAATGATAAAGACTGTGAGCTTCCTTGCTCTGTAATAAACTTCAATAATGCTCCAAGCACAATTTCTTATCTAAATAATTCTGTTTAACCATCAGAGGAAACTGATTAATGGACCTTATCTAAATTACATTTGCAGGCTGTAGATGCATGGGGAACTGTTGATGTATTGGTGAATAATGCAGGTTAAATCATCTATCTCTATGACCCTGATTTCTTCTCCAAAATATTGTGACTTGATAGATCTCATCTGCTATAGACATCAAGTTTTTTTTTCTCAGTGAGAAAATTTCACGACCATAATGTTCCATGCTGTTTAGGTATTACGCGAGATGGCTTATTGATGAGAATGAAAAAATCACAGTGGCAAGACGTCATTGATTTAAATCTCACCGGGGTGTTTCTTTGCACTCAGGTTTGTGCAATCATCTATACTTTGCGGTGTGTGGTCTATTGATTGTTAAGTTTGTAGTATGAGGAGTTGTTTCCTTGTTGCAGGCTGCTTCAAAAGTTATGATGAAGAAGAGAAAGGTATTTGTAAAATCTTGCTTTTTCATGGTGAAGATTAAGCATGTTGAAAATTGAATAACCTGAAATTAAGAAGTATTAATATGATGTTAATCAAATGATGCTTACATGATTTTTGCTTTTTTTGAATTTTTCATGACTCATTTACTTCTGGATGTTCTTTGACTATATATACAGGGGAGAATCATAAATGTAGCTTCAGTGGTTGGTCTTATGGGCAATGCTGGGCAGGCAAACTATAGTGCTGCAAAAGCCGGTGTTATTGGTTTCACGAAATCTGTAGCGAAGGAGTATGCCAGCAGGAATATTAATGCAAGTATTTAAATTCTTAATCATCATATAAGCTCAAATGTATTTATGCAGTAAGAGAGTTACGAGACATAGTGTCCCCTTTTTCTATCCCTTTGACACCATCATTATCACTGTAAATGTCATAAATATCATTATATTGAGTATTGTGGTAAGTGGGCATTTGGTTCACTGGTTTTAGGTATCAGTATCTAATATTTGGTTAGTATACACTAGCTGCTCCACCCTCCAAACCCCCCAAGTTATAGGTTATCTGTACCCTAACAAGAGAGGAGGGGGGGGGGGGGGTGGAGGCCCATGGAGTCAGATTTATCGTCTAGAAATAAGTCAATACCATTATTGCAGCTACCGCCTACCACTCATTGTTATCTTACCATCGTCTCCCTCTTTCACTGTTGCGTCCCCTCTCCTCCCTTCCTTTTCCTCCATTGCCATTGCAATTAAATTAGGGGTTTAGTGTATGTCGTGAAGTTTAACAACACTACAAACATTTGGGGATAAAGTGCTCCAGATCTAAGTATTGATTTGATCTGATTAGCACTTCTAGAATGCTAGGCATTAGCATTTTGGGATCTCATTGGCATTCCTTCAGATTGAAGTTGCCCAGTGGAGGGAGTAAAGAGGGGAAAGAAGGTAGGAGGAAGAGAATTGGTGGTGTGGGTGACACGGTTAGCACCAAAAATGCAGAAGTTGGGAGGAGAGAGGGGAGGAGGGAGCAATAAAATGTATAAGAGCAGTTATGAAATTTTATATAAAGTGAACCAAACATCCGGGGCTTAAAGGTACATGTGTTTTAAGTATTACTCATCTATACAACTATACCTCGAACCAGAATTTTATATGCCTTTAGTGTGCTTATTCACTGTAACTGACTGGCAATGTTCTATAGGTTAATGCTGTTGCCCCAGGATTCATTGCCTCTGATATGACAGCCAAGCTTGGAGACGACATTGAGAAGAAAATTCTGGAGAATATCCCCCTTGGTAAGTCATGAGTTGCTGCATTTTTTTTTTTTTGATGAAGGGTGGTTTTACTATTTATACTTTAAAAAATTACAGTATATAATACAAAGGTGATTCTAATGTCTTGGAAAATATATACAGGACGATATGGTCAACCCGAGGAAGTTGCTGGACTAGTGGAATTTTTGGCACTTAACCCCGCTGCCAGTTATATCACTGGACAGGTATTGCCGCTACTTTGTAATTGCGCATTTGATATTTTCAGTTATCGCGAACATATTGATTCATTATCTTGAGTGCAGGTTTTGACAATTGATGGGGGCATGGTGATGTAAGAGGTTCGCTGGTATCAGCTTAGCGAGTATTCATTTGGATTTACGGCCTGGATTGATGGTTATTGAATTGAGACTGAGATATGGAAGGAAATTGGAACTCTTGTCGGTTTTGTCTTTCACTCTATAGCTGGTAACTTTGATGAAAAGATTAATCAATATCAAATTTTATTGGTATGCCTTGGAGCAGATGTGTGCAAGATTAATCAAGATTTGTATTCCTAAATTTTTCCCTTCAGAAACATAATTTTCCTTTAGGTTATGTTTGGTTCAATTGAGAATGTTGTGAACTGAATTTTAATATTCCTTGAAAAAGATTAATCTTTCCACTGGAAGAAAACTGTCAAAGGATTCTGGAAAATGTTTTCCTTGAGTAGACAACCAGCTGAAAGCCTTTTTATTAAGCTATTTCAGTGTTGTAACAATTGAATTACCTGAATCCTGATGTTTTTAGAGTTTTGCATTATGCGTAATATTATGCTCTCTATATCTTACAAATGCGTAGAGTGTTGAACGATTGTTTTTCTATTTGCCTTGGTTTAAATCTGGGCTTTACCGGTTACCGCATTTTCTCCGTGCAGAAAGACTCCCCCCCCCCCCAGTATATGGAGCAAACTTGCTTGTTTTAATCAAGAAACTGTGTTTTCTCCTGGGGCAGCGCCAGATCTAGTTCTAAATTGCCCGGGGCCTATCCATTGTTTACTCTTGGCCTGGTCCCAAGGGTAATTTATTATATATAAGTAGTTTCAACATGTTTTAATTTGATTGTCGCATGACTTTTACATTCTTAATTAATCCGTAGTGTATTTGCATATTCTTCAAATCTGACTAAATTCTTGATCATCTTCAGCATCGTCTTCCCCAAATCTGTTGCCAGTCTTAAGCAATATGACCGTTAAGTAATGTTATGCCAATGGAAGCAACAGTTGGCAGTTGTCTTAGTGGTTACCATTCGCAGGCAGGTGTGCAACCAGTTTCGTTTAATGGATGGTATAGGCTGGTAGCCCTTATTAACCTTTATTAGAACCTATCTAAAACATTCTTTGAACTTATTTTTGCTGAACTCAGAAAAAAAAAAGTAAATATAAGGTGAACCGAACAAAACCTTTTATTAGTAGTATATTTTCTCACCTTCATCCCAATTATTCAGGCAAATAATGGTGGAAAAACATGTCTAACGGCACAACTGAGATAAGAAGAGCAAAAAATTAAGCTGATCTTCAATCCATTTGCAAAGCAAAACTAAGCCAAAATCATGCTCAAGAAAATTCATTTCTATTCGATCTGTACAAAAGTCCAAATCCTTGAGTTTAGAGATAGACATCTCATTATAACACAACAAATTTTTAAGTATATAATACTCAATACCCTCAACTATTAATTGCTCTCATACTACTGGAAGTGTGCACTGATTTTTCCTACTTTCCTAAGAAAAAATTTACTGTACATCTGACAGATTTTTCTTCTGATTCATTGCAAAGTTGCAAACTAATCTTCAAACATACCCTCATCTGATATGCTGGGTGATTCTGTCCCATTCACATGAGGTTGGCTAGCATACTCAGCACTCAAGTCGCTTAGAATGCTGTAGTCAAAATCATCATCACTATCGTCATCTAAATATGATTCTTCGTCTGTCTGCCTCTCTGCAATGTCCTTTGGTTGGGTTTCCCTATGCTTCATTTCCTCAATTGCGTCTTCATAAGACATTTCATACCAAACATTCCCCTTTCCAACAATAGATTTGTTGTGAGCATCTGTCATGCGCTCCTGCTTACTCTTCTCCGAGTTCTTTGGCTCTCCCCAATAGTCATAGCGATACAAGGGGTGAGAAGCATCATATTGATCTTTGCCAAGAATACTGGGATCAACATATCTCCCTGGTTCTTGTAGTGGTAGGCCAAGAGCTCGGCGACTGCAATAAATTCGAGTCTTAGTACTTAAATCACTGAGTTTGTTAAATATAGTTTACATTAATGTCATTTCCCAAAACCCTAGTATAAGTTGGCTTTCTTCATACGATGACTGCAGCCAAATTGTCACATTATCCATACCTTTAAATTCCAATAATTGAAGAAACACCAGGTTTTATCTTCTTTTAGTCGCTATTACCCGCAGTCAGTTTGCTCTTACCCAATTATTTTATGGGATGGGGGTGAGGAGGATCATACAGGTCAAAGGCCCAAAATAAGAAAAAAGTTGATGCGTTTAATGCACCTAAGAGTAGTAAAAATACCAGCTTATGTCTCGCAGAAGAGCTTCTCTTTCCTCAAACGAACGACGCCAGTGGATGAAATCATACTCATCCATCTCTATGTTTCGTCTTAGTTTGTCAACTTTGTAGTTCTCCCCTCTTTCTTCTGCTTCTTTTTGGAGTCTATTGTGAAGCTGAAGAAAGGAAAACATGTATAAGCAAAGCACTAAGATAATACACACGGATAATAACATCTCCTTGGTAATTAGGTAACAAAACTGTGCCAAAACTTGCTGTCTTCTACATTATGTTACGTAGTATTCATAGTGATGGTAATTTTCATAAACTGATCATCAATGACCATAGGCAACTAAAATAAGGCACCTATCTTTTTATAGTATGAGAATTCGAGAACGGTAGAGCTTCATTTCAATTTGGTCAGTTGTCCAATAATTTCTTTTCCCTCTGCTCATTCTCTTTAGTTTTTTTTTTTCTTCTTTTAAACCGGAGGGGGAAGGGGTAGAGAAAATGAAACCGGAGGGGGAAGGGGTAGAGAAAATGAAACATTTAATAAGAGGAGCAAGTGATCAACCTGGCGCTCAGCAAAAGCTGATTCCAAATCAAGTTCCTTGACACTTGTTTTCTGTCAAGCACATGAAGAACATCAGTAGTAGTACTGCCAACACGCCAACTCAAAACTATAATTAGTGATTTGGCAGACAAATTATGCTTACCAATATTGTTTTTGGCAACAGCGAGTTTTTGTAATAAACTTTTGTGTGTTCCACACAATTTTGCTCATCAAACTCTTCTTCATCAGTAAGTTCTGACAGTTTCTTCCCTTTATATTTGTCAGGATTAGCCTCCATATCATCCAAGATCATTTGCTCAGCTACATTAATCTGCCACAGCTGCATGATATGGAACAAGTAAATGGTTAAAGTATAACTTAGTCTTGCAAATGGTGATGTAAGAGGTTCACTTTCTTCCAAATTTCTCTCTTTCTATATATGTTTCTGATTTCTGTCAAAATTATCTAATCTACATTACACACTACTTGCAGTGGCTCTTCGCTTCAACAGAATCAGTGCATAGACTGATGTTTGTTCCCTCTAAACAGAATAGTTATACAACTAACTGACTAAGCTATGTAGTGTTTCGTCAAGATACAAAGTTTATCTTTTCATTGAATATATAACGATTAAAATATTTAAGATGTAAACATAAGATAGTGAAAAAGTCTGGAAAATCAGCATCAACCTTATTTTTACCTTGTCAACATATGGATGATCAGACAAAAGAGACTCTTCTTCTACTTTGATTCCTAGATCTTTTCTGGGAACAGGAGGCCTTCTACAATCACGCTGAATACAAAGCAGCTTCAATTTAGAGTACAAACAGGAACAACTTTCAAATAAGATAAGACACAATCACCTCCTCGCTTTATATCTATTAAAATCACCGCATGCAAATGTGATTTGTTTGAGAATAGCTTTATTTCATTTAAAATTTGAAATCAAACCAAACTCCAACATTCAGCAGGGGAATTAACAACTTAAACAATGCATCCAACTTCTTTTCTTAAAACAATTTACTAAAGGTATTAAACATAATTTTTACCAAAGCTAAGAGAGCATGGATGGAGAGAGGATTTTCTGAATTGAGGTTGATAGAAAAACCAATGAAAAACAAAGCCGAAGGTTAAGATTGAAATGAAGACGTACCCTTCACGATTAATAACTGCTAGCCGGATTTAAGAGGGTCACTAATTAGTAATTGGGACAATAGCCTAGATGCCAAAGAAAAGTCTAGAGTGGATAGGTTCAAAGGAAATTAGTCAAAAGCGATTGAAGATGTTAATATCAAAATGACTGTTTTTCCTTTGGCAATCCGTTTGGAACCTTCAACTAAAAAAAAAAGGTCTTTTTTTTATACTGGTCTATGCTGGGTACTGGGCTACTGGCTAGAGAAAGTTCCCTTAGCCCTCCCTATTATGGACATGGATTTCTTTATTCAATTTCCATGTTTTGAAAGCAATCCTCAGCAAATTGTCCTTTACTTCTTACATTTTATGAGGTGAAACCGTAGAAGACTAGTAGGCCAGACCGCCAGACATTGCTTTTATTTTTCAGATCAAGAATTGAACTGAAACAACCTCTCTGCAATCATAGACTTATGGCTTCTTCACTACTGACATAAGCTACAGTAGGGGGTGAAAAAGCCTTGGAGAAACAATGGGTCAAAGAGTTAGGATACATCGCCAAATGTATAGTGTGAGGCTGTGAGCAAACATTGCAATTAAACATCAATTTTTCTTGGTATATACAACATTGCAAATCAACATCAAAAAAAAAAAAAAAAAAAAAAAATACAACACAGCAATCTATGGAGAGAAGTAATATACTTACTCGTAATTCATCAAGATTAGTATCATCACGATGAAATATTGGTGGATATTCAAACCTTTGAAAGCTGCAAAAATGGAGACCAATGTTTTGAGTGAAGGAGAATTCAAGCATCAAATAATAATAGAGTACTAAAATTTTGAGGAAATTAATGAGGAAGGGAACTGCTTACATAAGATGATCAATGTTTGGGTCGACAAAACGTAATTCAAGAGGAAATCTATACCGATAAGGATCTCTCTTAGCCTGAAATGCAAAGTAAGATGTCAGACACAGAGCCATTAATAAGTCCATCTACTAGCAAGATAAAGCACACTGGCACTTGCAAATATACAAATTTGAAGACTAATTGACAATCTGTTTATGTATCTGAAGTCTTTAATCTCCCTTGCAAATTTCTATGAAGTATTTAGTATCCTTAGATTCAGAAATGAACATAAACAGAGAAACAGTTTACAGCGGAACAGTTTACTGCATCAGAACATGAGGAACCTCTGACCAGTAATTGCATCATAAGCAGATGTATTATAACAGAAAGTAGAAAAAGACTTTGATAGTGGGCCTCTTGTTTCAAATTCACACACATACACACACCAGAATAAATTACGATGCATGAAGTTGAGGATAGAATGGATAAATACAAGTCCCACACACACATGCCTACACCCACACGCTCGCGCGCACACACACAAACACACACACACACCAAAATAAATTATGATGCATGAAGCATGCATCAAGTCCTGTAACTATCTCAATATTCTGTTGCAACTCCATATGAATTTAGAACAAAGTTAATAAGGCAAGCTTATAACTTGTTATAAAAGACGAGGGGAAATATTGATAGGACTCATAGGACTGCTCAAAAGTCAAAATGTGTGGGTCCTCAGTTCTTCAAAGAGGAAAAATAAATAAAAAGAAGCAATGCACAAACAAATATTTGGATTACTCACCAAAATCTCAACCATAACATGCATACCGACTTTTATATGCTGGCGAATCCAGTACCAATCATTGTTTTTAATAGGAACCCACCTGAAACAGATGGTGCACAAAAGCATATTAGTAGGGAAGACTCTCAGACAAAGGTTAGATGCTAGAACTAACAAAGGCAAGTATTTGCTAAGAATCAACTTAGCTTCAGACAGATTCAAAGATGAAATATAGAGATTAAGTGAAGAAGAATAGAAGATGAACATTGGTTAGATCATATCTGAAAAACAGCAGTAGATTAGGATGGTTATATGCTTTCAAGAGGCTTGCTCTCTCCCAAATTGTAAAATAAGTAACAGAAAACCCTCTATAATGTTCAGCATATACCCTTCCTCTCTCTAATCTGGCTTATTTTTTGAGTTTCTACCTTACCTAACTAGTTAATCCCTTTCTCCAAGCCAGTTGTTAACCATGGAACCAGTTCTTAAAAATGGCTGGGGTTATCCATTGGGGATGTCCCGCTGCCAATTTGCAGCACCTAAGGTTTCTTACTGACTTTCAGCATAACACATAAGTGCACTGTGCACAAGGTGGAGAAGATAATAGGGCAATCAGCTTCCTTTGGTATCATGTTGGTGAGTTTTCTTGAGAGGTGATTGAATCTTCTAGATCTTAGGTCTTGTGACTTTATTTTGCAGGAGAGAGTAGCTTCTTACCGGTGGGCTTTACCTATAACCGAGAATTCCTTTCTCATATGTACAATGACTGCAGTGCTGTTTTTCTTTTTTCTTTGACCCAGGAGGATTGTTGGCCCTCCTTCTCCATGCCTCTCATTTCCACGTTATAGAAAGTTACATTACGAAGGATAGTGCATGCAATTTCAATATTCATATAACTGATGTAAGAGCCACGAAAACCATATAGATAAAGAAAAGTGTTATTTATGAATGATACTGCGTAACATCAGAAAATTGTTTGTTTGAATAGGCTGCTTGAGTATGTAATATGTGTAGGAGCAATTTACATTGGACATACTATGCCCAGGATAACGAGTAGCCGGGATGAAGGTTAATTTTATCAATTGTAAGAAAACAGTGTTTTTTTTTTTTATTATTTAAAATTTTTTATCCTTCATGTATCAGTTTTCCGGTTGCACAATAATCATCAACAAATCATCAGATTTTACCCAAAGCACAATAAATTGGGAAAAAACGCATTTCTCTCACACTGAAGCACAATTATAATACAACAATATTACTTCTTTAAAACTCCAATATAATGGGTAAATAGTTGCATTTCTTTGTTTTTCCGTCTCATACATAATGCAGCAATATTTTTGTCTATTATGATGAGATGACAATAAGTCAACAAGTATAAAAAAAAAGGGAGAACCAATCGTGTTGGGTTAAGTATTCAAGCGGAGATTGGAAGACACGGAGATTGGAAAACGCATTAGTAAGGATAGTAGAGGGTTGAGGCAAGGGGGTCTTTATAAGAGGCATGGGAAGACCAATAATGACTTGGATGGACCGATGGAATGAGTTTAAGGACATGGAGAGGTTGGGTTTGCAGAAGCATATAACATTGGACAGAAAGGAATAGAAGGAGAGAATCATGGTTGGCGATATAATCTAGGCTCATGTAGTCGACCCCATCTCTGGGATTAAGGCTTTGGTTGTGTTATTGTTTTAATTAGATGACAATAGTGACAATTAACAACTATATTCTCCTAACTAATTAATCAATGATGTATACCAAGCATAAAATTGGCAAAGCAAATACCGGAAGATGATACTAAAACTAATAAATTATGATAATAGTTAGATGGCCAAAAAAGAAAAAGAAAAAGAAAAAGAAAAAGAAAAGAAAGAAAGTTTCTCAGTTCTCACAAAGTGGCCCTTTTGAAAGGAACTGATAAATTCCAATGATTTTAAAGTGTTTTGATTGGTGAGTAGATTGATCATACACACAACGAAAAAAAAAAAGCTTATGGTAAATGAAACAAGAAGATAGGGGTATTCAGTTTTATAAATTAGGGAGAGAGGGTAGAAGCTTAATTATTTAAAGGAGAATTGACAATCATGCAGTAGACTACATCCTCCAACAAAATTAGAGAAACAAATAAACTAAAAAGGTTGGATTATGTTCTTTTCGATGCTTTCTCAGATCTAAGAAAAGGGAGTAAAAAACAATATAGAAAGAAGGAAAGAAGACCAAGACGATGGATAGATTACCCTTCATATACTCCTCCAATGTCCACAAATGCTCCTTGATATAGGTGTAAAGTAGTCACCTGGCCAAAACAGATCTGCATCCAAAGAAATAACGTCAAGTGTGATCTGTTACATGAGTGCAATTGCAGGCAGTCATCAATTAGCCAAGGAAAAAACCAGTTAGAGACGGATGGATGAATGTAACATCCATAATTGATCAGGAGATAGAGTATTTCACTCAAGCCAATAAAATCTAAAGATTGGTAGTCCGGCAGATACCAAGGGTTTTCACAAACAACTAGAATCAAGCCATACTTTTAAATAGAAAGCTTCATCTACAGTTATAGTCAAGAGTGTCTAGAATAACTTACTTGTCCAGGATAATAGAACGGTAGTTCATACTGCAAAAATGGAAATTGATGATCAATCAAGGGCTCTACATGTCATGTAACAACATCTAAGTTAAAATTAGTCAATAAACAGCAACCTACCATTCCCTCCACATAATCTTTTCCTCGTTTCCTTCTTCCTGGATGATAATCTTGATCATGCTGCATAAACATTGATAATTTCAAGACTTAAGCAGTATGAACAAGTGAATCATTCTTATTAGTTACAACTCAGAAACAACAGCAAAACTATAGCATTAACAGTTACAACATACCAACCAAACATGTTACACAAACTGAAGCCCAAACCGAATAAATTAATAGGCAACTTCTAAAGATCTAACCTAATTTCATCAAAAGATGCCAAACAAAACTAACAAATTACAACAACACTCCCTGATTCATCTACAAATTGGTGTGGTAGATGTAGATACACGCAACCTTATCCTTAAAATTGTAATGTTTCCCTACTCTAGCATGATATCAACATAAACTAAATTGGGCCTATCATAATCTAAAAACTAAGGAGCAAATTTCCAATCATAGAATCATTCAAATGCATTGAAAAGGAATATAATTCGGGTTCTAATCAGCCGAATGTAACACATCAATAAACACAAATTCATGGAAATTATACTCAATTATTGCAAGAAAAACAAGAGAAAGTGAAAGAAAAACAACCTCATAAGACTCTTCTTCCAATCTATCCTTGTTATACTCAACCCACTCCTGGTATTGCTTAAGAAACATTTTATACCTATCCATAGACATCCCTTCTTTTTCCCTAATCACATTATCCAAATCCTTGATATCAACCCTTTCAGCCATCATCTTATGACCTTCCCTAATAAACTCCAGCTCCTTCCTATCAACCTCCCAACCTCGAGGCGGCCAATCGCGAGGCGCAACGTGACGAACAACTAACGGGCCATCCCAGTAAGTCTTCAAAGGCTCCAAAATTTCACCCTTAATATCAAACTGTTTAGCAAAATACTCATCTTCAGTCAACCCCATTTCCTCCATCTTCTTCTTCCTGTAACTGGGTTTCAACATCTTGAATGCCTCAATTGTTTCAGGGTCTTTCAATGCAACTTCTTCCCCTTCATTGAGTGATTTTCGGGCGAAATCGGCTTCAGGAGAGAGAATCTCCTCCCATGGCGCCCAACCCCGCTCAACCCAGTTCCGCTTTCGGGCTTCTTCCTCGGTTTCCGAGTCTTTCGGGCCGAATTGCTCGAGGAATGTCTCGTCAACCGGGACTTCATCGGGAGCATAGGCATTGGGGGGTTTGGGGAGAAGAGAAGAGGTTGAAGAGGAAGAGAGAAGAGAGAAATTGGGGAAGAAATTAGGGTTTTGGAGATTGGAAATTGAGGGTTTAAGAGGGGTTTTAGAGAGGAGAGAGAGTGGGAGGAATTGAGAGGTTTGAAGGATATGCATGTTTTAGTGCAGAGTAGAGTGAAGAAATGCTTCACTCAGGAAGATGGAGTAAGGTGGGTGCTAATGGATAGAGTTGGTTAAAATCGTTGCGCGGGTTAAATATGCATGATTGTAATGAGGTGTCGATTTGGGTCGGGTTCGATTGGGTCTATTTGGGTTAGATTTAGTTCAAGTATGTGTTACTCTACGTTAAATTATTACGTCTATACAACTTAAGTTGAGTTTAGTTGGGTCAGGTCAGTTTTTAAAACCTCTATATTTAGATTATTTATTTTGTTTTGTTTTGACCATAGGTGTTAAATGCTTGTTAGATTGTATGATCTTACTTGGATAAAAAGATTTAGAATGGTAAAATTTGAGTCAGTTGAAATAAGTTTAGTTTGAATTTAAATCATGTTAAATTATTGTGTTTACAAAGTCAAAATCTAGATTGAATTACTTTCGAATTGGATCGAGTCGGGTTAGTTTGACACCTCGACATTACTACTACAATCAAAACTTATGGCCATAATGATCATGGTATGTATAATTCAAACCAATTAAGACAAACTGCCTTTGTAATGTGAAACCTGGGGAGAGGCGATTAAATTAGTACTACAAGAATTCGCCGTTACATATCAAGTTGCCTATACACCAATTTGCCTACATAACTACGCCAAGTTAAACATTAGTACATCATTAAACATTAACCACAAGATGTTCCGCTAAAAAAAAATAGCCGGATCCAATTAGAGAAGTGATTAAGAGAAGAATCTATAGGTTTTGAATTGAACTACGATATCCCTTACAGCTCCAATGGGAGATAATATTGTCAACGACACGCCGAAAATGATGCAGAACTGCAATGACAAATGACAAAGTTTATAAGATTTGATTGAAAGTATAAAAATATACTCCGTAATTGGATAAAGATAGAGCTTGGAGTTGAGTACTAACCCAATTACAAAACCAGGATAAACTGTATCTCTTGGGTTTGCGTATAATTAGCCATATAATGCAAGGAAGCTGCAAGTCAAGTGAAATGATAATATGTGATCAAGTTCGTAAATTTAATACGCATTACATATGGTGTAGTTAGAGACTCACATAATATGAAGTGGGTGCGAAAGCTATTCCTCCTAAGACACTTAGAAGCGAGCCAAAGAATGGAAATATTATCCCAATAAACATGGTAACAGCTGCATGAAAAAGTATATAAATAGTTATAAACAACTCTATTGTATAAATTCTACCTCCGTTTCATATTACAGAGTATTTGCACAATTTGATGTAAAGTGTAAGTAGAAATTGACTAATCGTTGCAAATAATATGAAACGGAGATAGTACTTGATTTGTCATGAGTTAGACTGCAAAGTGTGCTACTAACTAAAAACGGAGGTAGTACAACATACCAACAAATGAAGAGCGTGTTAGAAAGCGAAGTATGCTACTAGGTTTACACTTCATCTTCAACACAAGAAAGGATTCGAGCATGTCAAATATTGGCATTGCAAAGACCTGCAAATAGGTGTAAACTGTAGTAAGGAGAATGAAACAATTTTCTAATATAGGACATGATAACAATAAAAACCATAGTTTTAAATTTTGTACCTGATAACTACCGATTACATGAATAACGACAAATATATTGGCAGCAGCGATTAGCCAACCTGGCTTCTCAAGCGAGATGAGGATGTTATCTTCAACTTTGTTACCAAACACAAGGTAACCAACAAAAGCAATTGGAAAATAACACAGAGCCACAACTATATAAGCAAGAAGAGATCCTTTCCACATCGGTATTTTTGATGGAATCTCCGGAGTTGAAGAGATAGTTGCTTGGATTTCCAAAACAACACTATGTCCAGAAAATGCAAATGCTACTGTTCCTAACCCACTTAAAAAACCAAATACATTCCCTGCACTTGAGTGATGGTAATCCGTGTCTGGTTGTACTCCTCTTAGTGCTGAAGCCACCCAAGCAATGGCAGAATAACTGAAATTAATTGAAGTATGTTAAATCATGTTCATACAAAAACTAAATTTAGGGTGCATCTTATATGGCCCCTAATAAGGTAAGAAAAAAAAAAAAACATGTCTGAATGCGTATTGTCCTAACTCATGATACCTATCAAACCTTTTCCCTGGTACTGTTTCATGCATTTCCACCGTTTGCCATAATGTGTTTAACGTTACTATTCATGACAATACTAATATTGTCACACCTGGACTCCTGAAACACATAACAAATTAACAATCATCTATATTTTGTTCGTCATCATCATAATTCACTAATAATATCATTAAATTAAATATTTTAGATCCTATTATCATGCAATTTTAATTAAATTTTAAATTTTGATTTTCAAAATTTTAAGTGTAAGACAGAAACAAGAAATAAGATGTTTATTAGCTTTATTTTTTTATCATAAAATATAAAGCATATTTTCCCTTTCACAATGTTAAAGTGTAACGAAATATATATGATCATGTATGCATTCTAAGTTTAGATTTACATATCGCACCAGGCCACTAGAGGAACATGAGATGATCCACCACTTTAGATCGCCTGATCATGAGTTGTAGGACAAACAACTCAAATCTTTAGAACAATTTCGGCATACTTTTAAATAACAATTTCGGCATACTTTTAAATAACTAATTGTCTATTTGATCATTAGATTAATTTTAGGTAAATTGTAATGACCACTTCCCAAATCACCTAAAGATTAATTTTACCACATTTTTTTTTTATTTAATTTAAATAATTTAGAAATTCAATAATAATAATATGATTGGTAAAGAAACTTGTATAATTATGACGATCCCAAAATTAACAAATGTGATCAAATATCCTAAAGGTGATTTTCAAAGCATTGAAACTAGATTTATATACACGCAAATGTAAAATACATAGCAATCATAAAATAAGATAATTGAAAACGAAAAACGTACCATCTAAGTTGAGACATGGCATAAGGAAGTCCTAGAATACCAGCACCAACCATACAAGTAATATTGTGGATAGCGGAATACCACCATTTTGCCGTCCGATTCGACGTTATCGAAAGCCAATCGTTAATATTGTTATCATGTTCTGTGTTTTCCCTATCATTAACCACCATTGTTGACGTTGTTTATGTTGATATTATAGATCCTTAATTCTTGCTGCATCTACTTATTTGTTTCAAATGTCACGTATTTTAATCTATTTTTGAGTTTATATATATGGATTTTAGTCGGTGCTAAGACGTGTGTTTATTAATTAACTTCCTTTAAGTTTTCTGTTTTTAAGACAGGTTTATTGAGGTGTTTTCTAACTAATATTTTGTTTGGAGTTTCTTACATCCTAACAATTTAAGTTCGAAACAATTTTTTGATTACTACATAATTTTTTTTTTTATTTTTTTAAAAGACAAGGTTATCTAAGCTGAATAGATCTAAGTACTCCGTATTTAGTACCGCTGACACATTCTATTTTAAAATTATACACATGTCAAGTCGTGATTCGAACTTTTCCCTTCAAAACTATAAATGATATCATCATTTTGTGATTTTTATTTTATTTTATTAAAATTTTGGTCCGTCGACTACATTATTATTAATATCAAATTCTGAAAAAACGGTATATTCTATTTAACTATAATAATTCAATTTTTCTTTCTCAAAGTACCCTTTTCATCATTCAATTTTTCTATGAGCTCTATTTTACAGTAAGAAAAAATAAAGGTTGGAGATGATGCTTAAACTGCCGGAGAAGATGACAAAATTTACTAACGCCGGCAAATTTTCCGGTTAAGTAACTAAATATTTGAATTTGCGAGTTTGTTCAATCCAAGTTAAAGAAAATTGGTTTTGTTTAACAATCCACCATGTTCGATTCAGTTTTAGTTTTTATTTAAAATTTTCTTTCAGCCACCATGTTTTTGGGTTTTTCAGATTAGGATCAAAACTCTTGTACATGTCCTCAATTTTGTGTACAAATACTCATGTGAAAGGATGGTGGGTTCAAATTTCTCTCTCTTCTCCTTTCTTTGTTTCAAACTTGGGGATTACTACGTTGAATTCTTTTTTTTTTAGAGCTTGTAATTTAAGATCTAGATCTTTTTCTTGAAGTACATACTAGGTAATTTGTATGGATTTGATGTTAATCTTCGATATTTTTTCACCAATTTAATGGTAGTTACGAAGCAGTGATACTAATGGGGATAATTTTACACTAGTGTTGCAAGCGGCTGCGGTAATGGCGTGCGGTGTTGAATTTGGGTGGTGGCCGATTTAAATGACGTATTCGGCAGTGAATAGTGACTGCTATATCACAATAAACCACACGGGATTGGACATAGGCTAAATTATATACGTAAGGAAGGGATCGAACTTGAAATAATATACAATTATTGTATTTTTATGTTCATCATTGTTAACCAAATTTGCAAAATTATTAACGAATATTACGAAATTTGCCTTGTAACATTTTGCAAACTTATTATATCGGCCTTTTGTGATATATTAATAAGAGTAGTTACAAATCAGTATGGTTCTGTTACTAGAAAAAATGCAAACATACTAAAATGTCCAAATTCTAGTGTTATTAAGTACATAGTTACCAAATATTGATTTATAATTAAATTAAAATGTGTTGGATACAAAAGATGAAAAGAACCTGATGTATTATATTAATAAACAAAAGGTGTATTGTAAAAATAAAAGGTGTATTATACATATGACCTTATGATATATAATTAATTTAAACTCTAAAATCCCACTCGCTAATTTGACTAATTATAATCCTACTTGAATTGGCGCCATATAATCTCTATCATGTGTGGATCCCACGTGGCGCTATAAATTTTTTAGATAATTATATCCTACTTGACGCTGTATCATCTCGTGAAAAAACTATCCTTTTTTTTTGTTTTTTTTGAAACCAGAAGGAACTATCCTTATATATTTTTAATAATTCTAATCCTACATGACACTCTATAATCTCGGGAAAATACTCCCTTTTTTATATCACATCATTCACTACATAATTATTTCAAGTGCAAAAAACTCCATTGTGTTTATCAAGTTTGTATTTTGCGACGTCCCTGACTTATCCAAAGTTTGATAATTTTTTAGTAACAATCACACTTTTTTTAGTAACGAGTGGTTAGTAAAAGCAATAAATAAATAACCCCAATTATATCGTTTATTTATATTTATAATTATATATAATAACTATATTAATAGCTTATACCTTTGTAAATGTTTTGTTAGAGTGAATATCGATCCCCTTTATATATATAAATGGTTGCTAATAAATGTTTATTTATATAAATGGTTACTAATAAATGAACTAAGAAGAAGAACCAAATTGGGAAAGGGACAAATTATTTGATTAAGAGGGGATCTAAGTCATCTAACGGATACAAATATACTAATATAAGTTGTTACTTTTATACATTGCAAAACAAGTATAAGTGTCAAACTATATTCGAATTACCTTACAAAATAATAACCCCATTTACGTACTTAAAAATAACCTATTCACTGATTGAACAGTGTCAAGTGAATCACAAATTGATGAACAACTATTATCAGAGTACAAATGAAATGAATTTTTTTTATTTTGAGTTAAAACAAGATAATAATGTCACACAATTCGATATTAAATGATGTAATTGTTATTATACAATTATTTCATCAATAATAGTA
Organism: Chenopodium quinoa; assembly: GCF_001683475.1. Taxonomy (NCBI): domain Eukaryota; kingdom Viridiplantae; phylum Streptophyta; class Magnoliopsida; order Caryophyllales; family Amaranthaceae; genus Chenopodium; species Chenopodium quinoa. The sequence continues at coordinate 37,132 of NW_018744704.1, forward strand.
AAAAATTATTTATCAAACAATTTCAATGTATATTTTTTTTTTGAAATGGAAAGTAATGTTTATTAATAGTATAATAATTGCGTATTGAAAATAAAATAATTTATCAAACAGTTTAACAGTACAATATTTAGGAGTAAGCGATGCCCCAGCTCATCATAAGTTTACAAGTTTGATCTTAATTGATAATTTTGCTTGTTTCGGGGTTTTTTGATGTCCTGCGGGAGAGTTACAAATCCAAGACTGACTTCCGGACGCCTGTACCTGCAAAATAACGGAGACTCCGGTTGATGGGAGCTCCGCCTCCAACGGTCAAGTTAGAACGTGTTTGAGGAGTTAAATGCGGAAAGTAAAGAGTCTCCGTTGGGTTTCAAGAGAGGATCTGCAATGTATGATTGCTTAGTCTGGGATGTCAGGTAACTGACAAGTTCTCTACTTTGAGAGTCAGAGTAGGTGAGAGCGCCTATCAGATGTGATATGAAGCTCCCTGAATGTGTTTAGAAATTTCTGAATAGGTGTTCCCTTGGAGGAAACACCTTATTTATAGTCTGGGAGACTGTGCCCAATACTAGGTTTCTGGGAAACCTAGGACTGACTGGGCTTGCCTGGGAAGTTGGGCCGTTTGCAGGCTGCTTTTCTGACAGGTCTTTCTGTCTTCCACGTGTCATGGCCTGATAGGTCTACTTTGGACCTCTTACGAGGTGACACGTGGCAGACTTCGATTGGTCCACGTGGAGGACACATGGCAACACATGATTGGTCCACGTGGCGGGGAAAAATTCCCAAATCATTTGCCCCTCACAGGGGTGACGTGGCGTGCCACGTGGCGCCTGTGACAGGTGTCACCTTTTCGATTGGGTAACGGTTTTTTTACCGTTTTTTTTTTTGTTTTTTTTTTTTTACATTGACTTTTGGAATTCACCCCCCTATAAATAGGGGATGTCCAAATTTTTGCAATAATTACCATAATTTTCAGACAAACAAAAACAGGACGCCTGCTCTGCCTTTAAGACATCCGGCTGTTTTGAAAGAACGACTGTTTTCAGGACCACTCGACCTTCAGGCCGACTGTTTTTGTAACCTTTTTCAGACGCTCCCAGATTTTAACAGGTAACCGCCTGTTTCCTTGCACTTTTTCCTTGTACTTTCTGCTTTTCTATTATATTTTTTCGAAAATGGTAGCCCTAAAGCACCCGGCACGGCCTAGGTTAGTGATCAGCCGGTCACCGGGGATGGCTGAATCTAGAACTAGGAGTGTCGAATGCCCCTTGATGGACCACCCTTTGCGAACTAGGAGTCCGGCTGTCTCTGTGTCTGTGTGCAGGACACCATGGCAAGGACGAAAAAGACTGCAAGGTACTCAAATTCAGACGGTTCCTTTTTCTCTCGGGAGGAGCTTTCAGAACAGCCGCATGGGACCCCAAGTACCCCCAGTGATTCTATTTTAAGAGAATCAGGGGATGAGGCTGGGAATGAACCCTTGTCTATAGATATATCTGGGCAGGCGGCCGATCTGGCCGAGAGCTCAAGTGACTCGGAAGCGAGCACCTCCAGTCGGCTTTCTGTCGACTCAGAAGAAAGGCACTCTCGCCTGCATGAGGCGAGAGCCAGTCATGCAACCGAAAAGGGGGACGACTGGGCAGATCCGGCTGCCTCTCGAAGAGAGTCGCACACCCCGTATTACTGCCATGTTTCGTCTGGCAGGCGCAAGACCATGCTTGACAAGCTGGCAAGCGTCAGGGCCGACTACTTTATGGGCGGCGACTATTTTTTGTCAGTGTCGGACCCGGAAGATACAGTCGTCTTGCCAGAGGCGGCAAGTTACGGGGACGAGTGCTTTGGTTGCTACGAAGCGGCCATCAAAGCTGGCCTAAGGTTTCCTCTACATCCGGCGGTAGAGAGGATTTTAGACGGCTACCAGCTGGGCCTTTGGCAGCTTGCCCCTAACTCATGGTTCAACATCTTGGGGTACGTGGCCGCCTGTGAAATGCAGGGGGTGGACGCCAATTTTGAGGCGTTCGCCCATATGAATTATTTGAGCCGGACCCCCAAAGCAAGCGGTACCGGATGGTACCAAATAAATAGCCACAAAGGCTATATGATGACTATGGGGAAGGAGAACAAATGGAAAGACTGGCGCAACACCTTCTTCATAGTCTCAAGTCCCAATAAAATCCAAAATAAGAAATACAACAGGTCGAACCGGAACCCACCTTACTTAACAGGCGGTGGTTCGGACCTGCCGCCTGTTCCTCAACAAGCCAGGGAAGAGATCCTGGACCGAGGACTCTTCAAAGTGTTTATCCAGGCGAACCCTGATACAGGGGTTAGGGAATTTGTCCCTAAACACTACATCCCCACGTACAAATGGTTGTACAACGGGGTTTACCTGGCCGCCTGCGGCCTGAGTGCTGAGATGCCGAGAGGTAGCCGGCCGTTTCTTTTATGTACCCTGCTATACTTGTGAATCTTTGTACAATTCTTAACTATGATCTTTTTTCTTGTAGACCAAGCAATGGACAAAATCTCGGCATCCAAGAAAGCCGCCGCCCTCCTTCGCGCCGATGTGCTGGGTAAGCGGCCTACTGAGGAGTCGCCTGCTAAACAGGCGTCTAAGGTGAGCATTAATCACAGTTAGCTCTTTTATTGGTTACCGCCTGTATAGAAGCTAATTATGCTCAATGTAATTTATAGAGAGCCGGTCCTTTTCCTTCTTCCTCATCCCAACCGGCCGCCAAGGTCAGAAAACAGGCGGCTGGAGACGAGGCCTCTCCAGGCGGTTCCAGGCGGCAGGCTGGTGAAAGGCAGGGGCGAGCTCCCTTAATTGGGGGACGGACGCCGTCTACTCCAGGAGGCAGTCGTCCTTTCAGGGAGGGTACCAGAGGTAAGATCAAACTTGTGCCTTTCTTAAGTTTGCCGCCTCCTTTTGGAAATAGTCGTCTGACTTTTTGGTTCTTGACAGGCGCCTCTGAAGAACCAGACTTGGTTCAAATGGCCAGAGCCATGCTGCGGGCCATCCCTGCCAAGGAGAAAGAAGCCGTCAAGGGAGTCGGCACCCTGAACCTTGAGGCTATCCTCGCTCTACTCGCAGAGGTAATACTTGAAACACCTTATCCTTGTTTGTCTCCCAGCCGCTTGTTTTCTGACGACTGTTCTTTTGACCGAGTGCAGTCCATGCTGCGAGTATACGGTCTGCGCAAGCCTTTGAACGACAAGACTAAAGAGGTAAAAGCTGCGAAGGCCATGGCCGCCTCTGATTTTGATAAAGCTATGTTTAAAATAACACAAAATGAAGTCCTGACCACTGACATTCTGTATTATCAGGCGTCAGCCACTTTGCAGACCAAGCATGACTTAGAGGCGGCCAGGAAGAAGATCCAGGATCTTGAGAAGACCGTCTCTGATCTTAACGAAGAGATGGCGACTCTCAAGCAGGCGGAGCAAGACGCCAAGGATCTCCGAGAGCGAGTTGACAAGCTGAAGGGCCGCCTCTCCTCTCAAAAGACGGCGCTTACTCAGCAATTAACTGAGAAAGCCAAGGAAGAGAAGTCGGCTCTCGTCCAAGACATGATGCACGACAGTGTCGCCATTATGAAGATGACTTGGGCGGCTCTTTTTCCTGACGCCGACTACGAAAAGTGGCACCGCCAATTCGCCGTCTGCTGTGATGATTTTAATAAGCAAATGATGGGGGAAGCAGATGGCGAAGAGGAGGCGGAGGGCGAGGAGTCCGACTCCACTTCAGGGGAGTCGGACCACGAAGAGGCGGCCGGCGAGGAGGCGCAGGAGCAGGAGGGAGCAAATGCTGGAAGGGAGCCGTCCCGGTCAAGGTCCGAAGGACAAGACCAGGCGGCTAATGATGCGCAGCCTCCTGCTTAAATTTAAGCTTTTTTAATTCAACTTTTCTTTCGGCCTGTGTGCCGCTTGTTTCATTACCCGACCGAGCGGTCGGGGTGTATTGAATTTTTAATTTCTTTCGGCCATTGGCCGTCTGATCTTATATATACCCGACTACAATCAGTCGGTTTATTTTCAACTTCGTCGCATGCTTTAATTCTTGTTTTTGCCAAGTATTTTACGCCCTTTCATGAATTGTTTAGCATCCGACTGTTTTGTACACCGATTGTTTTGCATGCCGATTGTTTTGCATGCCGTTTGTTTTGCCCCCTGAGCGGCTGACGCCTGGTTTTTGAAAAGGAGATAGTTTGACTGGGAATTTTTAATGTTTTTATTCTGAGTCAAAGCTATTCCCCGATGTTTTCCCCCAAACCAGGCGACTAGGCGGTTAAAACTGCCGTTTGATTTCGCTAAACACGGTAACTTGTTTTTATTGAAGTTTTTAACCATCTTAGGCGAGGACGTTCGAATAGGAACAGTGGCCGGCTGCCGCCTGTTCTGATGAACAGGCGGTAGTTTTGGGCCTTTTGTATTGCATACGGGTTTGAATCAGTCATAAGAGACGAACAATTTTTGTTTTGCTTAGAACAAGAGAACAAGTCGGTCTGTGCCGCCTGTTTCTAGTTTGCAAATGTTAGGCTGGTAAGTGCTTTCTTGAATAGAACCAAAGACCTAATTGTTGTCGCGGGGGACCGAGCCCACTCCTTATGAAACCGCCGTCCAAAGCCGCCTGTTTCAAAAGACAGTCGGCTTATTAACTGGTAGGGTTCTTGTAAGAGTTGGTAAATTTTTGTTGAGTGAGTAGAAGAAACAGGCAGCGTATGCCGCGTGCTCTTCTTTATTCGCCAAGTGTTGCTTGGCTATTTACTCAACTTAATCCGACTGTATTGTCCCAAGCAATTACGAGTCGGTTTCTGACTTAAGACTTTCCTTCCGCATGTTTTATGCAGCAGTTGGTTCGTCATAGTCTCATAACAAACGAGTGCGAGATGTCTTGGAGGACACTCGGTTGGACTATTTGTTTTAGTTTATAGAGCAATGTGCCACCCAAATGGGAGATGCTCTCTGCGACGAATTTCATCCGGATGGATGTCGCCGGACGCCTGCTTTGTTTTGGGACAGACGTATTTATTAAATGTTAGGGGATCATTCGGCTATGAGCCTTACATTGACCATCTGGCCTGTGGCCTCAAAGTGTTGCTAGATTGATCATCTAGTCTTAAGAGTTTGCTCGCTAGCAGGCGTCTCGTCCCCTAAGGAAGAGTAAGAGCCGGCTGTTAGCAGGCGCTTGCCCCATATAGGGGTCTTGAGAAATCCGACTGAAAACAGGCGGCTGTCCCTTAGAAGGGACTTCATGGGCCGACTGTTTGCAGGCGGTTTGTTCAACCAAGGAGTCATGGAAAATTAGTAATATAATTGCAAACTTTATTGATGTAAGTAAAATTACAAAATTTACAAATCTTAGAAGTAGTACTTTTTCAGGTTGTCTACATTCCAAGTTCTGGCTAGCTGCCTGTCGTCTGGTGTTTCCAGACGGTAGGTGCCGCCTCTTATTTCTTCATAGATTCGGTAGGGTCCATCCCAGTTAGGGGTCAATTTCCCCTGCTCGTTGGCCCTGCCGACTGCTTCCATTTTTCTAAGTACAAAGTCCCCTACTTTTAGGGGTCGCTTGTGCACCCGCCTGTTATAGGCCCTCGTCATTTTCAGACGGTAAATCTCATGGCGCAAGGCTGCATTGCCCCTGCGTTCTGGAAGTTCATCTAATGATAGGCGCATGGCTTCCCAGTTGGCCTCCTCGTCATAAAGCATGACTCGGAGAGTCGGTTCATAGTGCTCTATTGGTAGCACAGCTTCTGATCCATAGACCATGAGAAACGGTGTTTCACCAGTCGCCCCTTTTTCAGTCGTTCTGATGGACCACAAAACATGTGGTAGCTCGTCGGCCCATAGGCCGCCTGCTTTTTCAACTTTCTTTTTTATACCATCAGAGATCAACTTGTTGAAGGCCTCTACCTGGCCGTTTGCTTGGGGACGGCCGACTGATGAAAAGCAATAAGAGATGCCTTGGTCCCCCAACCAATCTGTGAGAGTAGGCGTCTCAAATTGAGGCCCATTGTCAAAGACCATTGACATGGGGACCCCATATCGAGTGATTACGTTTCTCCATATAAAAGAGATGACATCTTTGGTTTTGATGCCTTTGACTGCTTCAGCCTCTACCCATTTAGTAAAATAGTCGACAGCTACCAGTATATATCTTCGGCCGCCTGTAGCAGGGGTATAGGGACCTAGTATGTCCATGCCCCATTTGGCGAATGGTATTGGACTATGAATAGCCGTCAGATCAGTAGCCGGTCGATGGATGAGCTTGCCAAACCTTTGGCACTTGTCACATTTTTTAACCATCTCCATGGCGTCTGTTTCTAGGGTAGGCCAGAAGTAGCCTTGCCGCCTGGCTTTTCTTGCAAGCGCCCGTCCGCCAATATGAGAGGCGCAGAAACCAAAATGCAAATCCTCCAGGACTTCTCGGCCTTTTTCTGGGGAAACACATTTCAAGAGTGGTTGTAGATATCCCTTTTTGAAGAGCTCCCCTTGATGAATTTCAAAATTAGCTGCACGCTTTTTCAGTGCAACCTTTTCGGAGTAGTCGTCCGGCAAAGTGCCGTCAGTTAGGTATGCTCTGATGGGATCCATCCAGGTTGAGCTGCGATCAAGGACTCCAATAGGGTCTTCCTCAATGCTTCTTTTTTCAATTGTCTCCTAGAAGACAGCTCTCGGTGCATCACAAGAGGCGGACGATGCAAGTTTGGAGAGAGCATCCGCCTGGTTATTTTCAGACCTTGGCACTTGGCTTAGATTAAATGCTTCAAGTGTCCCGGCCTCTTCTTTCACGGCCTGCAAATACTTCACCATAGCCGGATGGGTGGCTTCATAATCACCGTGGTACTGACTTACAATCAGCTGTGAGTCAGAACAGGCATCCACCTTCCTTGCCCCGGCCGCCTTGCACATGCGGATGCCGGCCAATAAGGCTTCATACTCGGCCTCATTGTTTGAGGCTTGAAATTTGAAGCGTAATGCATATTCGAACTTGTCCCCTTCAGAGGACTGGCATATGACGCCTGCACCGCAACCGTTTGTTGTGGAGCTTCCGTCCACATAGACCTTCCAGACTTGGTCTATATCATCAGGAGCAAGCGGCCTGGTCATTTCAACAATAAAGTCGGCTAGGGCCTGACCCTTCACCGCTTTTCTTGGCTCAAAAGTAATTTCCAAGCTTTGAATTTCAATCGCCCATTTTATCATTCGGCCGGATGACTCCACGGTCGTTAAGGGCCGCTTGAGAGGCTGGTCAGTGTATACTACGACCGAATGTGCCAAGAAATAAGGTTTTAGCTTTTTAACAGCCATGTAGAGGGCTAGGCCAAATTTCTCAACCATGGGATACCGTAACTCGGCATTTTTCAACACATGACTGATGAAGTAGACAGGGATCTGGCGGCCGTCTCTTTCAGCAAGGAGAACAGCACTGACCGCATGATCAGAGACGGCCAGGTACATGTACAACACTTCCTTGGTTAAAGGGCTGACAAGCCTCAGCAAAGAATGCAAATGTTCTTTCAGTCTTTGGAAGGCCGCCTCTGCATCCGACCCCCATTCGAACATAGCTTTCTTCTTTATTGCCTGGAAGAAATAAAGGCATTTGTCGCCTGATTGGCTAAGAAATCTTCCCAAGGCCGCCAGGCAACCTGTTAACTTCTGGACTTCCTTTACAGTACGGGGCAACTGCATGTCTATGACCGCCTGTATTTTTTCAGGGTTCGCCTCTATCCCCCTTTGGTCAATCAGAAATCCGAGGAACTTTCCGGACTCGACACCGAAAACACATTTTTTAGGATTTAGCATGACACGGTGCCGCCTGAGTGTGGAAAATGTTTCTCGGAGGTCTGGCAGGTGATCCGACTGAAACTTGGACTTAACTATTATATCATCGATATACGCCTCCACATTTCTTCCTATTTGATTATAAAAGAAAGTATTGATCATTCTTTGGAAGGTGGCAGGCACATTCTTCAGACCAAACGACATCACCGTGTAACAAAATAGCCCCTGATCAGTTACAAAAGTCGTCTTCTCTTGATCTTTCTTCCATAGGGGTATTTGGTGGAACCCTGAATAGGCGTCCATAAAACTCATCAAGGCATGGCCGGCTGTAGAGTCGACCAGGCTATCAATCTTTGGGAGAGGATAACTATCTTTTGGACATGCTTTGTTCAAGTCCGTGTAGTCTACACACATGCGCCAAGTTCCATTCGGCTTTCTTACTAGGACAACATTGGCAACCCAGTCCGGAAAATAGCATTGCCGGATGAACTTAGCTTCTAATAGCTTTTTAACCTCGGCGGCAGCCGCCTGGCTTCTTTCCTCACCATGGTTCCTTTTCTTCTGCCTTACCGGCTTCTTTTTGGAATCCACAGCAAGTTTATGTACGGCAAGATCTGGGCTGATGCCTGGAATCTCGTCTAGTTCAAAGGCAAAAATGTCTTTGAAGTCCTTCAAGAGTTGGTGAAAATTTGCACCAAGTTCAGCAAAAGCAGTGGTCCCAACCTTAACAGTTCGGTCAGGACGAGAGTCATCTAGGAGAATGTCCATGTGTTCTCCAGCCGGCTGGGGACGAAGTTCATCCGGCCTCTGTCCGAGTAGTGACTGCTATTTGTCTTTTTTCTCGGCCACCTGTTGGCTGAGCTTCCTCTTTTTGCCAGCTGCTGTTGCAGCAGGCGCTGCCTCTTCACTGGGGCCGACGGCCGTAGTGGACTTAACATCAGAGAGATAGCACTCCCTGGCCATTTTTTGGTCTCCCCGTAGGGAGCCGACTGTTCCGTCATCCCTCTCAAACTTGAGAAGCATAAGAGATGGAATGATCACAACCTTAGACTGATTTAGGGTAGGGCGCCCCAGGATCATGTTGTAGGCCGTTAGTTCTTCAACAACCAAGAACCGGACCACCATATGTCGTCCCTTTCCCTTCTCGCCCAGGCGAACAGGTAAGTCTACCTGTCCTACCGGGTGTACTACACCACCTCCGAATCCCACCAATGGATGCGAGACCTGGTGCATACTCTCGGATTTGTACCTGAGCTTTGTCAGGCACTTGAGACTGACGAGATCCGAAGAACTCCCAGTATCAATGAGAATGCGACCGACTCTTTGGTTGGCCACTTTACATTCGATGACCACGGGGTCATCATGCGGTCTTTTGACCTGTCCTCGGTCCTCTTCAGTAATTATGACTTCGGGGAAGGGGTCCTTAGACGCCTGTCCCTCGTCTACTGAATTAATGTCGAGGCCTCGGATATAGTCCTTGTTACCCCGAATGGTCGGACCACCCCCAGCGAATCCGCCTGCTATAGTGTAGATCGGAGTTTCATCCGTATCCGAACTATTAGTAGAGCTGGGCTTCTTCTTAGGAGGCTCCCTAGAGTTTGTTTGCAGGGTAACCTTGGACCTGAGTACATAGGACTTGAGTACCCCTTTATCGGCCAGTCGGTCCAACAAGCGCTTGAGAGTATAGCATTGATTGGTGTCGTGACCAACATCCTCATGATAATGACAATATTTATTCCGGTTCCGACTTTTAGCAGGAGTCTTCATAGGAGCCGGCTTTTCAAGGGGAACTCGGTCTTTAATTTCCATGAGGATGGAGTAGCAGTCCTTGTTAAATTCGTACTTGGGGGAGTACTTCTGTCCCACTTTTTTCTTCCGGGATGGCTGTTCAGAAGGCTCGGCCACCCAGACTTGTTTTCTTTTCAACTCTTCTTTGTTAGCCGGCTGATGAGGCCGACTTTCTTTCTTGTCGGACCTCTTTGAGTCCGGCTGTTTTCCAACATTGCAGAGTTCGGTCGCCTGTATATAAGCGTCCGCCTCCATCAATGCTTCTTGGAGGGTAGCAACCCTCTTTCTGACAAGGTCGAACTTAAAGGCCGACCCGTCCTTCAGACCTTTGAAAAAATCTGTATAGGCTACTTCATCAGACAACCCTTGAATCTGAATTCTCATCAGATTGAAGCGCCTGATATATGAACGCAACCCTTCTTTTTCTCCCTGTTGTATGGTGCCGAGGTCAAGGCTCGAATTTTTAGCCGGGATGTTCATTGAGAAATTGGACGCAAACAGATATGCAAGCGTCCTAAAATTGTTAATGCATCCGGAAGGCAAGTTACCGAACCACTGTTGGGCGACTCCCTTCAATGTGGCCGGGAAGCATTTACACCACGTGGCGTCGTCCAACCCTTGTAAATACATAAGGTTGGTGTAAGCCATTAAGTGGTCTTCAGGATTGGTGGTACCGTTGTAGGTGCCTACCAATACATTTTTAACTTTAGTCGGCTGTGCGGCCTCAGTTATTTCCTTGGAGAAAGCCGTAGGCTGTCCCCCAAGTCTCTGCAGCCGAAGCTGCCAGTCCAGAGGCTGGACTGCAGGTGCCGCCTGTCCCCCAAAAGGAGTAGGCTGCACATAAAATTGTCCATACGGCCCGTATGGCTGGTGAGGGACATACGGGGCCGTCTGGTATAATTGAGGAGTAGATTGGGCGGACGTGCCGCCTGTCTGACCCTCCTGGGGTAGATTGGAATACCTCATTGAGGTATTCTGGAAACTATCATTGAAGTTTTCCGTGGAGGCCGACTCTGATAGCTGCCTATTCTTCTTTTGCTGGATTATCATCCGAGCATCGGAATATATTTTCTTGGAACCATCCAGCAGAATCTGCCGGATAGCTTTTCTGTTTCCTTGAGCAGGAAAGTTGAGTCCGACCAAGATTGCGGAGGGCTTCGGCCCTACCCTTGGTTTTGGCTAAGGAGTCGGCTCTCGATCCTTGACTAGTTTGCTTCTCCCTGAATGGGAGGCCTTTTTGGCCGACTGTTCCTTGGCAGGAGCAGCCGTTTGCCCAGCAATGAGATCCTTGATCTCCCCTTTGAAACTTGTCATGAGACTCATGAGCTCGTTTCTGGTAATAGGGGTGGATCCCTCGGCTTCCTGGTGAACAGTCAACGGGACGACTGTTCCACTGGGCCCGGCCTGGCCGACGGTCCGTTCCCTCCTTTCGGTGGGGCGGACACGCCGAGTCCTTAGGGTCCCGTCAGATGCCGTGTGAGTGACGACATCATAGTTGTCATCGGTGTCCTGGTCTGAGGTGACCAGGACGTCGGCCAAAGGCTGCTTCTCACTTAGACTCGGTACAGGTTCTTGTAAAGTCATCTTAAATGTACTCTCCCCACAGACGGCGCCAAATGTTTCGGGGTTTTTTGATGTCCTGCGGGAGAGTTACAAATCCAAGACTGACTTCCGGACGCCTGTACCTGCAAAATAACGGAGACTCCGGTTGATGGGAGCTCTGCCTCCAACGGTCAAGTTAGAACGTGTTTGAGGAGTTAAATGCGGAAAGTAAAGAGTCTCCCTTGGGTTTCAAGAGAGGATCTGCAATGTATGATTGCTTAGTCTGGGATGTCAGGTAACTGACAAGTTCTCTACTTTGAGAGTCAGAGTAGGTGAGAGCGCCTATCATATGTGATATGAAGCTCCCTGAATGTGTTTAGAAATTTCTGAATAGGTGTTCCCTTGGAGGAAACACCTTATTTATAGTTTGGGACACTGTGCCCAATACTAGGTTTCTGGGAAACCTAGGACTGACTGGGCTTGCCTGGGAAGTTGGGCCGTTTGCAGGCTGCTTTTCTGACAGGTCTTTCTGTCTTCCACGTGTCGTGGCCTGATAGGTCTACTTTGGACCTCTACGAGCTGACACGTGGCAGACTCCGATTGGTCCACGTGGAGGACACATGGCAACACATGATTGGTCCACGTGGCGGGGAAAAATTCCCAAATCATTTCTCATGTATGACAACTTTCTCTAAATGATTATTTCGATTGCTAATAACTTATTATTGCTAAATTATCCATTTTATTTATAACTAATTTCATGAATCATGATCTCTGTTACTAGAAAATGGATTTATATATTTTAAATTTCACTCTAACATATATACGGTTACTAATATATGTACTAACTTGATGAACCAAGTTTGGGGGGAATGTAATAATAATAATAATTATAATTATAATAAAAGAACTCCAAAGGAACTCTTGTTTAGGGGCGATTAGGGCAGGGTAGGGTAGGTTTCCACGTTCCTTTTCCGGCGCTATCCGACGATCAGGTCACTGCGTTCTGGTCAGGTGCGGGTTCTCGGTTTTTTGGTGCAATTTCCTCGTCTTTTTGGTGTAGTTTCGGGCTGGATTTGGTGTAGTTTTGGGCTGATTTGGTGCAGTTCCGCGTCTATTTCCGGCTACATCTCCGGTGTAAGGTCTGATCAGGTGTTGGGTAATCAGTTAGGCGAATTTCACGCGTCTACTAAGTGTCGTCATAGTCCGAGTGAGGTTGTGTCACCCCCGGATGAAGGAGATGGTATTGTTCGTTTTGTGCTTCATGGTTTCTCCAAGCCGCAAGCTCCCTCTTCTTTGGCTCAGCTTGGGCGCATAGGTGGTTTGGTGTAAGATCAACATTGTGGTTTTGATGTGGCTCTTCTTGATTGTTTGTTCTCTAAGGGGTTTCGTACTGTGAAGTCTATACCTCCCAAGTGTCGTTTGGGATTTTCTCGGGTTCTAAAAGGTGTCCTTGATAAGGTAATCTCTAGGCCTGATGACATTTCTAGTTGGGTCTCTTTGTTGGTGTTACCTCTTTGTACCCTTAAAACCTTTCGCCCGCGGAGCAGCTCTGAGTCTAGGTCTTCGGTAAAACGTCGGCATCAGGAAGAGAGTATTTCTGGTGCTATTTGTTCTTGGAGTGCACCAGGTGGTAATTTGCAGCTTGTGAGGGATACTTTGGCAGAGGATTCTCCTACTTTATCAGTGGTTGGTGATGAGGACCTTTATTTGGAGGAGCGTAATATCAAGCAATGTCGTAAGAAGATTTGTGACTGCCATTACACTGCTGCAGTCCGGGTTCTTTCTTCTTCAGGCGTTGCTCCTTATAATGACGCTACTCTTGCTGATTTACAATCTAAACACCCTATTTCTCCAGCTCCATCCTTTCCTGATATACCTGTTGATGGCCTTCATCTCGTTACTACTTCTGCTATTGTTTTGGATCGAATTAAGAGTTTTCCACGTGGCACATCATGTGGCAGGGACAGTTTACGTGCTTAGCACCTTATGAATTGCTTGAGTGGTGCTGCTGTGGTTGTCTCAAATGAGTTAGTTGACTCTATTCTGAGGTGGTTAATCTCTTTCTAGCTGGAAGATGTCCTATGGAACTACACTACTAGAAAAGGTCAATTTCCGACGGATGTCATCTGACGAACACGAAAATCCGTCAGAAATTTTCGACGAATTTTGATTTTCCGTCGGAAATTTCACGGAATTTATATCCATAAAAAATACTTAGTTTCTGACGGATTTTCCGTCGAAAAATAATTAGTTTCCGACGGATTTTCTGACAGAATTTACTGCCTTTTCGACGAAATTATGGCTTTTTTAAAAAAAAAATAAAAATAAAATTCAAACCCTAAAAAAAATGGAACTACCCCTTCCCCTTTCATTTCTATTTTCTCTCTCCTCTCCTCTTCTCTATTCTCTTTCTCTCTCCTCTCCTCTTTCCCTCTCTTCTCCTCTTTCCTCTTCTCTTTCTCTGTAAACTCCTCTCCTCTTTCCTTCTCTCTCCTCCCTCCTTCTCTCTCCTCCGCCCTCCTTCTCTCCTCTGCCCTCTCTTTTTCTCTCTTATCCTTCTCCTTCCTTCATATCTCTTCTCCTCGTCATTTCTCTTCTTTTTCTGAGTTCTCCTCTCTTCTCCTTATCCTTCTCAAACCAACAACAAAACCCACCGCCGATGCGCAACCAACACCACCACCACCACTGCGCAACCTATATAAGCCCACAATATTTTATTTTGATTATTTTAAAGGTTTTTTAGGCCAAATTCGTCCATTAAAAGCCTAGATCTAGACTTTTCATGGCCGAATTTGGCCTTGTAAAACCATTTTCGTGGTGAAATTCGAAGCCCATTTCAATTCAAGGTATGTTTTATGTTATAATTTTTCGCTTTTCTAAGTTTTTTTTCTTTGTTTTTTAAAATTTTTTGGGTTTTTGAGTTATTGTGTGTGATGTGTGGGCTGGTGGTGGGTGGCAATGTGTGAATTTTTGGGTGGTTTCGTGGTTTCTGGGTGGTCTCGTTGGGTTTGGTGGCGTGGGTTAGGTTTAGTTAGGGTTTTGGTGGTTTCGTGGGTTTGGTGGCGTGGGTCTGGGTGGTGGTTGTAGGTGGCCGTTTGTTCTAGATGTGGGTGGTTTTGGGTATTTTGGGGTGGTTTCGGGTAGTTTTGGGTGGTATCTAGGTGGGTTAAAGTGGTGGGTTCAGGTTAGGTGGGTTTGGTGGGTGGGTTCTGGTTAAGGTTGGTGTGACTGGTAGGTTAAGGTGGCTGGTGTGGGCTGGTAGCTGGTGGTGTGGGCTGGTGGTGGAGGTGGTGGGAGGCGTTTTTTTTTTGTTTTTTTAAAGCATTTTCTGACGAAAATTTTCTGGCGGAACAGTATCCGTTGGAAATTTCTGACTGATTTTTCTGGTGCCGGAAATCCTCTTCCGACAAAAAAGTTATGACGGAACTTTCACTGGAAAAGTGTTTCCGACGAAATTTCCGTCGAAAAAGGTCGTTTTTCCTACAAAAGGGTTGCCGACAACCGTTTTCGACGGAATTTCTGTCGGAATCGGGTTTTCCGACGAAATTCAGGGTGATTCTGACAGAATTTTTCCGTTAGAAATGGCCTGTTTTCTAGTAGTGCTAGGAGAGTATATTGCTAGTGCTTCTCTCACACCTCTTGTCAATCCTGGTAGTGGTATTCGTCCTATAGCTGTGGGTCCCGAAGTGACCCGAGACCGAAGTTTTCCTGACCCGAAGTTGACCCGATACTCAAAGCGACCCGACCTTTAACTTGAATTAGTTGATCCAAATAGACTCGAAACCCAAAGTGACCCGAACTAAAATTACTTTATACCTAAAATGACCAGAATCTATTTAAGCTAACGATTTGACCTGAGCAAACTAAAATAGAAAATAACCGCAATCAAACTAACTTAATTTTTTATTTATTAATTTGTAATGTGTAACAGTGTAAGTATTTTACATATTTTGAGATTCTTGGAATACAAAATCTTCTAGGCCACTTGAGTAAAAAACGATTCCTGACCCGAACTCGACCCGAAGTGTTGACCCGATACCCGACACGACCCAATTATCAGTTGACCCGAACTTAACCCGAAACCTGAAATGACCCGACCCGAACTTGACCCGATAACTTTTTAACCCGAACTTGACCCGACTCGAAATGACCCGACTCATACCCGACTCGAATGACCCATTTGCCAGGTCTAATTTGTATGGAAGTTGAGTGATATTTGATAAAATTTTGAAACTTGTGGAGCATTTGGTGAATTTTTAAAAAGCTTAGTGGCATTTGGTGAAATTAAAATCCGAATGTGTAATAATGGGAATTTATAATAAAAAGAAAACGACCATAATTTAGATTAATAAAACTAGTTTTTTTTCAAAAATTAATATGAGAAATAAAAGTAATGAATATGTATAACAAATATATTGTTCATGGCTCACTACTAACCTACTCCACGAGACAAGGGACAGTTTCCTTATTAATTGCTTTCATGGATGATACAATAAGAGATACATCACTCTCCCTTTTACAATCTCTTTCTCAAAAGTGAAGTTATGCCTTAGCTTGAATTATTCCCTAGTATGTTGACCTTATTTGAACTTATTAGCTTCACTTACTACATGTCTTATTTGTTCAAATAAGTTTACATTATATTTAAAAGAAATAAGTTACGAAAAGGGTTGACAAGGATTGCCAAAGTTCCATTTACATTTAACTAAAATAAGTTTTAAAAATTCAAACAAGTTCTGATTAGTGTTTTAGTGATTAAAAATTAGGTGAATAGAACACAATCTTAATCAGAAATTTTTTGACATGCACAAACCTGACCCGACCATGAATGGTGCAACATATGCAACTGCGTCCGCACAAGACCCGACTATAAATTAATTTTATTCCATGTCTTAAAATACAATATAATGTAATATATAGAAGTAGTATTATATTTAGGGATGCCAATTCGGATAAACGGTTTGGTTTTGGGTTGAGTAAATCGGTTTCGGGTTATAATAGGTTCAATTTTGCAAACGGGTTGGTTCGGGTTGGTTTTCGAAAATTATCTGGTCAGTTCAGTTTGGTTTTTTTTTTTTTTTTTTTTTTTTTTTTTTTTTGTGGTTTGTACTCGGGTCGGGTCTTAATCGGATCGGTTCTTTATCGGGGTCGGGTCATTATCGATTGGGTTGAACTGAAAACGGGTTAAGTCGATCATAAAGAGGTTGGGTTTATCAGGTTATACACGAAATCAAATTGGATCAAAATCAAGTCAAGACTTAAACAATTGGGTTGATCAACTAAACACTCTAAAACAAGTAGATTGTAATTGGTTGGATCATAAACAAGCTAGGCTAATTGGGTAGGAAGTTTGAACGAGTTTGGTCAAAAACTCATAATTAATAAGGGTCATGTACAAGTTGGATTGATCGTATAGTGGATTAAAACGAGTCGGATGACTTAGGCATAATCGAGTTGGGTCATAAAGATGTTGGGCTTATATATCAAGTCATACACTAATTAATCGAATCATAATTGAGTCAAGACTTAAACAATTCGAGTTGATCGAATAGTGGGTTGAAATGAGTTGAATAATATATTTAAACGAGTTGAGTTGTAATTGGTTAGATTATAAACACGCTACAAAGTTATAGACTTAGAGTAATAGTTACCGGTTATATTTAAATCTTGTTTTAATTAGCAAGTTACTAATTATAGTAGACTAGTAGTTACTTTACTTAATTGGTTATAACAAGCTTATTAATTTTGAAATTAAAATAAAAACATGACTACAAAATAGGTAAATAACACGGAGTACAACATAAGACTAATAAGTAATGATGATAAGAGTAAGAGGTTACTTCATTAATATTATAGGAATTACTCAGTCAGTATTATAAGGGTTATTCGGTTACTCCGGCAATGTTGTAGGGCTTATTTTGTTATTTTAGAAGTGGTCACACGATGTTGCATGTTACACAGAAACGCTCCGAATTTGAAATTACTCAGTTGAACGCATAATGAATCTAATAATAAATTAATATAGAGTAATAATATATAATAATAAATTAATAATGAGAAGGAGGTTAAAAATTTAAATTAATACCATATGATATAAAAAATAAAGTAAGTTAATTTATAAATTTATACTATCTGATTTATAAATAATAAGAAATTAAGAATGCTTATGACATAATTAAATTTATAATTAATGCACAATAAAAGATGCTTTTGCTTGTATGAAACTGATTTTGTAGAAAATTTAATAGTACCCAGCAGTTTTTATTTCCAATTTATTGAATTATGAAGTTGGAAAATTAAATTTCATGTTGAGTTGAGTGCATTTACATGCACACATAACTGTAAAGCTATCACGAATTACACTTTTATAAATTCAGGTACTATGTCTATGTCAACTACTAGTTTAACTTAATTTATATCTCATATATTGGACCTCATTAATATATTTAATTTTATTATAATTTTAGATAAGATTATTATGTAATTAAGATAATTCCAACAACGATTGTGATTAACCAAAGATTTAAGCATCTTGTGTTATTATATCTCCTTAAACTATAGGTATTGTGATTTGTGATGTATAACGACATAAATAATATTGCTCTTTCTTTACAAGTTCATTTTTTACAATATGCTGAAGACTTCATTATCAAATTTCTGATTGTGGTAATAACACATTTTGACGTAGTGAGATGATATTTCATCAAATTTAACAAGTATATATAAAAGCTATTATTGCCTTTGTTAATTTTCTTAAAAAAAAGAAGAAGTCTAAAATCTATAAACGTATACAGATTATGGCTTGTAAAGTTGTAAACAATAGGTTTGAAGTTTTGAAATGTTACATTTTGAAATTCTTCAGATTAAACAGGTTGTGGGTTATTAATAATTTGGATACATGTTAAGGGTTGATATGGTTCGGGTTAAATAGATTAAGGGTTGTTAACGACAAGTACAATAGGTTACGAATTTAAATGGTTCGGGTTAAACGGATTTTAGGTTGTTAACGGTTCGGGTACAACGAGTTACGGGTTGAAATGGTTCGGGTTACATGGGTTGCGGGTTGTCAACGGTTCAGATACAACGGGTTACAGGTTGAAATGGTTCGGGTTAAACGGGTTGCGTGTTGTTATTAATTCGGATACAACAGGTTATGAGTTGAAATGGTCGGGCGAAACGGGTTGCAGGTAGTTAACGCTTTGGATACAACGGTTTACAGGTTGAAATGGTTCGGGTTAAACAGGTTACGGGTTGTAAACGGTTCGAATACAACATGTTACGGGTTAGAGCGGTTCGGGATTATCGGGTTTTTGGCAGGTTTAAACGGTTTCAATTTAAAACGGGTTGAATATTATCGGGTTCAAACCAATCAGATCGGGTTATTCTTGGTTCGGGTTATAATGGTTCAGCTTGATAACGGGTACGGGTCACTAATAGTTTAGCAAAAATCGGGTCGGTTCAATTTCGGATTAAAAAAATCGAATCAGATCGGTTTTCGGTTTTCAAAATCGGGTTCTTAACGGTTTGCCCTTTCCGATCGGTTCGAAACAACCAATTTTACCGATTTAAGTTAGAAACTGACAGCTATGCAGCATGGCTGAATAATGGAGTGCATACAACAAGAGAAAAGGTCCCTACTGCTTCAAATCCCGTTGACTGAATATATATATTTTTGGTTAAATAATAGAACTAGATCAACTTAACATAGGTTTATAAACATCCAAGCTCATAGTTAAAAGTATTACACAGCCTTTCACCCATTATCATAGGGGACAAAATAGAGGTGTCAAATCGGGTATTCAGATGGATTTTGGGTTAACTCACGACGGGTTAGGGTATTTGGGTCGGATAATGACGGGTAATTTTAACCTAATAGACCAAATCAAATTAGGTTGAGCTTAATTAGATTCAAATCAAAGTTGGATCCGAATATGGCCGGGTACAAATCGAATTTGGGTCAAGTCAAATTCAGGTTGAGTCAAATCGAGTTCAAATGTGTTAGATCCTGATTTTATCTGGTTTATTTGGGTCAAAACAGATTTATTAAACTCACGATCAGGTCATTTTGGATTCGATTAGATCTCGGTTCAAATCAGTTCAGTTTCGGTTAAAAAACTTGAGCCATGTTCTTCAATTATTAGCTCATCCTCTGTTAGAATTATTTTAGTTTTGATTTTTGGGTCGTGTAATTCAAATTCAGGTCAATCTAAGTTCGAGTCATTTTGGTTTCAGCTATATCATCATATGTTACTGTAGATTTCAATTCATATATACTCTATATCATTTTTGGGTTTCATTTAAGTTTTATGTTGGATTGATGTCAGAATTGGTGTAAGATAAACATCTCAATTTATTAAAGAAAATGATTACTTATTGCATTATCAGGTGATTATCACGTCATTGTAAAATGTCTTTTTTCTTACCGTTTTGCAGCTATTTATCATCTTTACAACTATTTATCATCATCAATTCATTGGCAACTCAATTTCAATTATATATGGTCATGGAAATTTTTGGGTTAAGTTAATAATGAGTAGGGTTTTATTAGACCAAGAGTAATTTCGAGTCGGGTTTAATAGGTTCATGGAAGTTTCAAGTCAGGTAATATAGGTCCGGTAAAATAAGGTCGGATAAAAAGAGGTATTTTTTCGGGTCTAAATGGTTTCGGATAGTTTTTTATTCGGGTTAGATCGAATTTGGATCTTGAATTATTTGGTCTTACTGGTTTCGGATTAAGTATGAGTTGATTTCAAGTTGGGTTTGGATCATATATTACCGGGTGAAGTTGGTTTTGAGTTAATTTCGGGTTGACTCCAAATCGAATTCGGATAAAAACTTCTGGGGTCCAGCTTGTTTGAAAACAGTCCGGTTTCAGGTTAACTTATCGGATCGGGTAAGTTTTTAACACCCTTAGGACAAAATAATTAGGGTCATTCATAGAAGACTGATTAAGTTTCACCAAAAGAGTAACAGTTTTCATCAGGATCATATACGAAAGAACTTAGCTAGAACATCTTATCTAGTAGCCAAACCTGTTGACAGTTGTGGAAGACCCAACACAGCTTTCTTCTCCTTAGAATTTGCTTGCCTTAATTCTCCCTTCTTGTCCAGAGCACCCTTGCCCTTTATGCCTCTTGATTTAAGGCCCTGACATGAAATAGTTATAAATCTCATCAGGTTTAGATTCAGGATACATATATAATTTGTCAGATAAGACATTTTATGTGCTCTCTTTTGTGAAAAAAGACTCTTAGCAATAAGGTTGCAAAAACCGACCTTATAAGGGATGGTCTAGGGTTGTGAGGTAGGACCTGGTCCAATCTTCAGGCAAGTTAACATCGGAGACCGGCATTGACCATCACGTGGTAGTCACATGATTTATTAAAAAAGAAAAAATTTATTAGAAATAGACTTATTATATGTTCACTTTCTCGTAAAAAAAGTCATTTTATGATAAAAAGTGGTGAAAATTTATTTTATAAGACACTTATGTTGTGCAACGGGCCCTTATGGTCGGATTCCGATAGTTGACCCTGGCGTTGACTCATCACGTGCTTATTTTAAAAAGGGAATTTTAGTTTTTAACACCATTAAAAACCAAAATTGATATTTAACACCATGAAAAAAAATTATTTTAACACCACCGAAAAAAAAAAAAACCAAAGTAATGGATTTTACCTTATTAATTAGCTTGGCAAAGATAGTGTTAGAGCTATGGAGTTTCCAGCAAAGCTTAGGGGTGTGACTTAATCTATTAATTGTGATAGCTGGTTTTGACTAGCTGATTATATTAACTAATTCGACTAACTTATTGCATTTTTTTTTATCTATGTATGTGTTTTTTTTTTCCACCAAACACTCCTAATATATAGTATTTGGTGGAGAGCTTATTCAAAGAGCTTATTCCATTAACTAAACTCTTTTTCATTAAGCTCCTTTATTTTAGAAGCTTTTTTATTAGTTTATTCAATTTCTTAAGGTAAAATTCACTTATATACCATTTAATTTAAAACCCTTATCTCAACTAGACAACTGCCTAACCCATAATTAGCTTATTGGTCATTTTACATACTCAAACAAGTATAAACAATCAAGTATTTATCATACACTTTATACAATCAACTAATTGTTAGTCAAATCATTTAATACAATCAATTAGATAGTCAAATTAGTTAATACAACCAGCTAATCAAAATAAGGTAACAAAATCAGCTTCTGCTTTTTAGCTTTCAACTTTTCACTAAATACGGCCTATGTCTTTCACTAACCTTGGTATTTGAATCTACAGAAAATTTAACCAACAAAGGGGGAGAACAAAGGGAGCATAATAATGTTTCACTCAAGGGTTTCCTAGGAAAATTTTCTGAGCTGACAAAATCTCTTGTATACATGCGGGATTTTGAGGGCTATACTCCTGTTTTAAGGGCAGTGAAATGCGGCCGACTTGGGATGGCTAGGTTTCTTATTAAACAATACCCTCAATCGGTTGGGATTCCAGATTACAAAGGGAGAACAATTCTGCACCACATGGGGGCTCAGGCTGCAGACCTTGTTGATGACTTGAAAGATATAATGCCGGTTTGGAAGACTATTTTTGAAAATTCGTGAAGTTGATGCTCTTCGAATTGCTCAAGATGAAGATGGGAACACGCCCTTACATTTCGCTATTAGTAATGACAATTTTATTAAATCAAAATTTCTCATGGAAATGTGTCTCCTATCAGATAACCGAAGGGAATTAAACTTTGTCAACAATGACGGTCTCACCATATTTGATCTAGTCGCATCACGAGTCCATATTCCTTCTATGGTACAGTTTACTTTTACTTTTTCTTTCTCTTTATGTGTATGTATATGTCTTAAACTTCTCTGCTTTTTTGCGTGTGTGTGAATATATATATACATATACATATATATATATATATATATATATATATATATATATATATATATATAATTTGTTATTGGTTATCTATAAGATATATCTAGATTGAGTAACATTTTCTTTTTAAATCAAGATTTAATAACAATATATATATTATTATAAAATAAAAAGAAAAAAGTGGAAGAAAGAATAGGTTGGAAAATTTTTAATCACATAATGACATGTGTCATTTGAGATTTGCTTTTAATATATATATATATATATATATATATATATATATATATATATATATATTTATTTATTGGTGAATCAATCAACAAAAGGATCATCACTTAATTAATTAGCCTACTAATAAAATAAAATTTCCACGATTTTCATAATAATATAGGGGTGTTTAGTATGAATATTAGAATTGGAGTTGAATGAAAATAAATAAGAGGGAGGAAATAAATCATTTAGCACTTACCTTTTCATTAATTTGGTTTAACCATGGAAATGAATCTCTTAGGTTTTTTGTTTGAGTAGGGTAAGGGTAATTGTTACCTTAGGTTTTAAAGAGGTAACGAATAGGTTGAAACCTAAACCTTCTAACCAAACACTTAGTAATGGTAATAGTTTAATTATATCCGTTTCCAATCTAAAAATACACTGTTACCAAACACACTCATAATGTGAGTTTAAGATGATAATTCTTTTAATATGAAGTATTTCCTTCATTTCTTTTTAACTAACATGTTTTAAATTAAGTGTATTAATTAAAAAAAATGACATTGTTTAAAGATTTAGCGATAAGAAAAAACATATTCATATGACGTCTTATTAATTACGTTTGAATCTACTTTTCAAATACTCAAAAAATATTGATACATAATCAAAGATATTTATGTATACATTAACCAATATGGAAAAGGAGAATCTATTTTTTACAGGGACTTATTATTCATGTAAATAATTACGTAAATGTTTATAATATAGTTATGGGCTTGATTGTTTCCGGAACAACGTTAGAATTATAATCATAAGTAATCATTATTGTTTATGCTGCTACAATTTTTTTTTCCTTCTGTTGCGTAGAAGGAGCTGCAACCGTTGGTGAACAGAAGTCGTGTAAAAGAGAGAGAATTGATAAAAGAAATGATGGATGACGAACTCTACATAGCAGCAAAAAAGGGGGAATTGGGAGATGTAGGAAAAAGGCCCCCGAGAGACGACGAGTGGTTTTGCCGTCGAACACCGGGAGGAAGCAATATAATTCATGTAGTTCTTAGACATGCAAATGGGAATGATAAAGCAACGGCATTTGTTACGACTGCTTTAAGCAAGTGGCCAATTCTGAGCATGCGACAGGATAATAACGGAGACACGCCTCTTCACCTTGCTGCAAAGTGGAAGACTGGTGTGCCAATGAAATTACTCGTAGACGCATCCAAGAAGTTTCTAAAACAGCTAGACGAAAGCGAGAAAGCTTTTCATGTTGCCCCATGGGCGGTTAAGAATAACAAGGGCAGTTTTCCAATTCACGAGGCTTTACAAGCTGACAATTTGGACGGTGCTTTGGATTTGCTTGAATGTGATGAGGAGGCCGCTCATCGTGTCGATGACTTGGGCGAGACTCCACTCCATGCTTTTGCCAAATATGGCTTTTCTATTGGTAATTCTTACTCGTACCTAGTTATTATTCGTTCTTGATATATTACCTCCGTTAACTTTGGAATATTTTATGTCTTACATATAATAACCCAAAGTTACACATAATAATAACCGGAGGTAATATATTCATTTAGTTTCAGTATAAATGAAATGCATCACAAAAATTGTGCAAGTGTTAGAGGAGAGTTCAATTGCAGTAGTACCAAGTACGGAGTATTATATTGTGCAACTGTATGTGAAAATAGATTATTTTTTCATTATTTGAGAGAAATTGGCAATTGACTATAGTCACTAGTAGTTTAGTATGGCACGCGACATCATCATTTAAATTAGGAATTTGTTCTTGGTAAATTGGTAGCTGCGTAAACTGAGACTGTACGTACTATTCCACTCAGAAAAGGATGAAGCAAAAAAGTTTGTGAAAAAGCTGAAGGGCTTAAGCAAGGATGCAGCGTATCTAAGAGATGATGAAGGCCTAACACCGTTGTTGAGCGCAGCAAAGTCTGGTCGTTTTCAAGTTGTACAAGCTATACTTGAATATTGCCCTCAATCAGCATACCTCCGAGATTCAGGAGGCAGAACTTTTTTGCATCTCCTGCGCTTCACGGGGGAGGATGTCGACGAGAGTTTAGCCAACACTTTTAAGAATGCGGGGGATCAGTTATTTGACATCCCTGAAGCAGATACTCAAAGATTAGTGCAAGATTATGAAGGAAGCACACCCCTCCATCACGCTATTAGGACTGGGAACTCTATTGCCGCCATTGTATTAACGCAAAAATGTTTGAAAGATGAAGAACAAAGAGAACTTGCGCTAGTGGATAAAAAAGGTGACACAATTCCGGATCTACTTGCATCACACGACGTCCCAAACGAGGTATGTGTTAACGGTTATCGTAAAGTATAAATTGCTACTTATTCCGTATTTTTTCAAGTAAAACGTTTTTCCTTTTTAGCCGTATTTTTTAAACTGAAATATTTCTATTTTAGAAAATTCCCTTAATATTTTAATAATTTTCTACTTATTGAAAGTCCCACTACTTCGTTCTATAATATTTTCACTCCCACTACTGTTTTCTTTCTAATTTTTTTTTTCATTATTCCCATACTCCACTTACATATTTATTTAATAAATTCAATTATTTTTCATAAATATCTGAGAAATTAAAAAACTTTTACTTAAATAAATACTGAGGGAACGGAGTAATATGCAACGTGCATGCTACTTGGTATGATGTTTGTGATTGACCCCTTTCATGGAATGCAACAGATTATTACAAAAATTCGGAAAAAGGTACCCAAGGCAGTGTCCTTAGCTAGAAGCTCATATGGTATACGCAAGACAGAAATGAAAGAGTCTGCCAATGCTCTATCTGTGGTTGCTGCCCTATTGGCAACCATAACTTTCGCAGCAGCGTTTCAGGTACCAGGTGGATTCGATGGCGATGACGGTTCCCCAGTTCTTCTGAGAAAGCCAGCTTTCATAATTTTCGTGATAACCAACACAATTGCAATGTGCTGCTCGATGCTTTGCCTATTCTTATTACTTTGGGTGATGGGTATTGGCAAGATGCACGGCTCCCTCGTTGTATTAGATCTCTGTATACATCTGCTTCGTGCATCCTTTTACCTCACTCTGCTTACTTTTACAATGGGCGTGTTTGTGGTTACTGCCAAAAAGAGTTTATGGTTAGCTATTTTGGTATGTGGACTCTGCTTTGTCGCCTTCGTTTTAACATTTAGACGTTCAATCAACTTCCTAGCTAAATGTATCAACCTTACTCCTGAAATTAAAAAGAATGCGAAATCAATTGGTGAGGACAGTGAAAAAAGTCCTGCTATTGGAAATTCTGCTGCATCTGATGGCATTCACGTTGAAATAAATCAGTTCAATACTGTTGTTGATCTGCATTAAGTTTTAGTCATGTTTTGGTGTACCATTTGGCTACTGCTAATGTTTTTGAACATTCTATTAATATTGTTGTCTTTCGATTACTAATGGTTGTTTAAACTTACCTCTTTTTAATAAACCTATCTGTGGACCTTTTGATTTTTCTAGCACTTTCTTTTTTAATTGAAGTTGGCAAGAATGTTAGCTATGTACTAGCATTCTCTATAGTGAAATTATAAAGGATAATAATAATCAAATCATTATTATCATTATTAGTTATTGTTTATAGTTTGTAATCACTTGATTATTCCTTAGTCATAGTATACCCTTATTATTAGCTAATGTATATAGTCATATATTGTAATTAGTCATATTTTTGTGATGTTCAATATTCTAATCTTGTACCATATATACTCTTGTATACTCGTCAATATAATTAAGCTTTCCACTATTCTCTCTAAGTTTTGTGATGTTCAATACTCTAATCTTGTACTATATATACTCTTGTTTTTCATCAATATAATTAAGCTTTCCACTATTCTCTCTAAACTTTACAACACTCTTTCTCATAACTCTAACTTGGTATCATGAGCTATTTATCCTTTTTTTTTCCAGCTTCCGCTACTACCATGGTTACATCGTCAAAACTCTTTGCCTTGCCGACACCGACAAGTGATGTTGACCATGTCAAACTTCCTTCGCGAATAGCTTCAAACTTGCGCTCAAAACTTTTGGCATCCCGTATTTCATGTACCAAGAGGTGCCAATTATCAATTTTTTTTCTTTCTCCGAACCCCTATGGAGAAACAATCTCTTTTTCAACACCTTGTATGTAGTTTATCTACCAGGTGGTTGCCAAACAAAATCTCCCTTCTCCAATCCCCTTATGGAGAAACAAATCTTTTTTTTTTGGTGTGCCATAATTTATCTACCAAGTGTTGCCAAACATAAATTTCTTTCTCCAAAACCATCATGAAGAATCATAAAATTCTCTTCTAAACAACAGTCGCCACCATTACATTTTTCTATATCTCCTCTAATGGTGGTGATAATTCTTCATTTTAATTTTACAATAAATGGTTCACGTGTCAACAACAATGAAGAAACACTCATTAAACAACTTCCAATACTCAACTCTCTCCAAACCCTCTTGAAAATTACAATGCAATGCAGTTTTGGGATTTTTCACGGGAATTAAGGTTTCTCAAGATTCTTTAATACCCATGATTAGAAGTATAAACATACATAAAGTGCATTAAATGAGAAACAATAGAAAAAGAGAAAGACAAAAAAGAGACTTTACATGTAAGTTGTTATCCATGTCAGCAATCCAAAGAGAATAAAAGGGACCAATGACATTAATTGCAAGAGTAAAATTGATTCTGAAAATTTTAGAATCCTTCCTCACAAAACACCAAGGGGACTGAGTATATAAATTGAACAATTTTCATTTTTATTTTCAAGTTTCTAGCTCCTATAAACACTTTTTTTTTTTTTTTCCTTTTGCGTGGTTACCTTATTTTTCAATGGTTTGGGACTAAATTTAAACATGTTGTTAGACGATTTGGTGCCAAGTGATGATGAAAATGGTGGAGAAGAAGGGACATCAATAGGGACTTGGCATTGATTCACTACAAGAATCAATGCTATTTCCAACGGACACAAATTTTCGTGGGAAATATTCATTTGAACAAAGCATTTTGTTTTTATTTTTTTCGGTCTTAACAGTTTCCAACGGATTTTTAATTTAAAAAAAAACAAAAAGGATCCCTAACTATTTAAGCCCGTAATCGGCCACCAACCCTAAACAATTTCTCTCTCCTCATTTTATCTTCCTCCATTCTCCATTCTTCATTCTTCCTTCATCTCCCTTCATCTCCCTTCGTCATCACCCTTCATCATCTCCTTTGATCTCCCTTCATCATCTTCCTTCATATACCCCCTCCCTTGTAACCAGGCCACCACCGCCGCCGCGGCCCCTCCTATCACTGTCGGCTTTCTTTTTTCTCTCTTCTTTTATGTTCTATAACACCATTAAAATTTAAAAAATTAAGGTTTTTATGGTCAAATTCGACCATGAAAACTTTAGATCTAGAGTTTTCATGGTCGAACTTAACCTTATAAAACCAAATTCAAGGCTAAATTAAGGTTTGTTCTTGAATTTCTTGTTTTTTCGAATTTTTGGGTTTGTTTTCGACTTTTTTTATGGTTTTTTTTTCGATATTTTCTGGGTTTTTGTTTTTTATTTCTCTGGGTTTTTTGTTCGAGTTTTTTTTATGATTTATTTCAATTTTTTATGATTTTTTCTAGGTTATTTGTTTTCAATTTTTCTAGGTTTTTGTTTTCGATTTTTCTAGATTTTTTTAAATTTTTTTATTTTTCTGGGTTACGATGGGGTGGGTAGTTACGGTAGGGTGGGTGGTTACGGTAGGGTGTGTGGGTGGTTACGGTGGGGTGGGTGGTGGTGGGTTGGTGGCGGATACGGTGGTAAGGGGCAGCCATTTTTTTTATAGTTTTTGGACGGAAATTTCGTCGTAATTTTTTTTATTCGACAAAGATTGTCCATCGAAAATCTCGTATTTTCCGACAGATACGTTTCTGGCAAAAGTTTTCGGCGGAAATTTCGTCGAAAACCCTGTTTCCAACGGAATATGGGTATTTTTCGACGGAAAATTTCCGTCGAAAAACAACTTATTTCTGCTAATGGATTGAAACATGTTGCAGATGATATAGATTCTAAAACATATGAAAACATTATCACAACGAAACCCAACTAATGACCACTTGAGATTAGTGCGTAGTATGATTTATAGCATCGTTTCTTGTGCTACAAGGACATGATTGTCATAAATCATTTGCACAGGTATTAGTTTGGGACTATACCGGATCGACCTATGAGAGTACTTTAAAAGATTTAAAATCGTCATAAGTATATTTCTCATTATAGCTATAGGAACTTTTTTCCTTGACCATGAGTATTGTAAGTTCTCTTGTTTGAGTACTAGTCCCTTTTGATGTTGTCAAACGTCTGCCGTAAATGGGGGTCATAATGGAAAAACTCGGGCGACTAGATCCTCTTAGTAAGGGAACCTAACAATATAAGACTGGGAATGTCACCCTATTAACAATAGGGAACATGTCTTTGTTGTTTTCAAGGCCTCTCGAAGAGCGAGACTGTGAAAATGCATTGCCATGATCAGATGGATTTTAGAAATCATCTGCTTATTGACAGTCGAACATGGAAATTGGGAAACACTTCTGGGCGTAATAAGGATGACGAAGAATTTTACCTTATTGTTCATGAAGAGACATTAAGTGACATAGGAAATGGGCTATACACTAACTGCGCACTAATACGGAAGGACA
Organism: Chenopodium quinoa; assembly: GCF_001683475.1. Taxonomy (NCBI): domain Eukaryota; kingdom Viridiplantae; phylum Streptophyta; class Magnoliopsida; order Caryophyllales; family Amaranthaceae; genus Chenopodium; species Chenopodium quinoa. Next base: position 66,036 of record NW_018744704.1, read on the forward strand.
AGTGGGAGATTGAAAGGAATGGTTTCCTTCCAACAAGTGTATTATTCCGATAGAGGGTTCGGAATTATTAGAAAGCTGATTATACAGTGAGGTCAAGTGATCGAAATGCCTAGGTGGAGACCGCTTTTGATCAGTTATATTAATGTATAATTAATATTACATCTTAATCTTAACTGAACCCTTCGGGTCGCACCCCAATCGAGTAACCGATCCGAGACGACGAATCAATCCGAATAATTAGATGAGTCATTAGAGTATTATGAACAAAGACGTCAGATATCGAGCTTAGAGCGTCGAAACCGAGCGTCATAAGTCGAGTCAAATTCAGAATTCGACGAGAAGAGAAATTAAGCAAGCGACAAGTACGAGCTAAGCCGTAGCCTCGCATTGGCCTAGCCATGTGAGTGCTAGGCTAGCCTAGGCCACTAAACGCATCACAAGGCATGCCATAAGCTAAGCATGCATATGCGTGCTAGGCTTGCTGGCCGAGCATGCTTGCGGGGCTGGGGCTCATGGTCACAAGAAAGCTAGCGTGCGTGCTAGTGTGCTCGCATGCTAGGCCTCGCACTCAGCCACTCGCCGCACGCAGCAGCTGGGCATCGCCCACCACATGCACAGCACCAGCACACGCATTGTAGCAGCAGCAGCCCGCATTGCGTGCGTGGCTTGTTTGTTGCGTGCATACGATGGCGGTCTGGCCAGCTAGCCCAGCCTTGGTGCTAGGAGCCAGCTAGGCAGCCTTGGCAGCCAAGGCAGGCTGCCAACCAGCTGTGCGTGGGCCAGCATCCGGTCAATGGGAAGACCGGTCTTGGTGCCTTGCTTGGGGACCAAGTGGTGTTTGGTCCCCCCGCTTAGTGGTCCTCACCTATCCTTGCTCACCATTTGCCACTTGACGCTTGTTGATTCATTTTCATTTTAATTTGTTTTTGAATTAAAATAAATTGAGCAAAATGCAATTCTACCTCATTGATGGGAAATGGCAAATCAAGGCTCCTTTCCATATAAATACCCATGTTTTGGGTTTGGGAAGAAGCACTCACTACAAGAAATAGGTCGATTTCCGACGGAAACGTTCCGACGGACATAAATTCCGTCGGAAATTTCAACATTTCCGACGGAATTTTTTTCCGTCAAAAATTCCGTCGGAAAAGGTAAATTCCGTCGGAAAATCCCTCGGAAATGTTCCGACGGATTTTTTTCCCTCGGAATTCACATCTTCCGACAGAATTCCGAGGGAAAAAAATCCGTCGGAAAAAGTAAAAGAAAAAAATAAAAGAAAAAATATAATATAAGGGGTTTCCGACGGATTACGTTCCGTCGAAATATTCCGACGAAATATTCCGTCGGAATTTATTATTATAAAAAAAAACCCCTATTTTTCTCTCTCCCCTCTCACCGCCTCTTTTCTCTTTCTCTCTCCTCCCCTCTTTCCTCTCCTTCTTCTTCTTCGTTCCTTCTTCTTCTTCGTTCCTTCCTCCTCCCCTCCTTCTTCTTTTCTGTTCCTTCCTCACCCCTTTCTCCTTTCTCACCCCTTCCTCCTTCCTCCTTCCTTAGCTTCCTTTCTCCTTCATTCTCCCTTCTCTTTTCGTCAACAACAACAACAACCACCGAGCAACGCCATCACCAACAACAACTACCAACCACCGAGCAACGCCGGGCCATATCCCCTCACATCAACAACAACGCCCTCGATTTGAAGAACAAATTGATTATAGAATTAGTAAATTCGTTTTTTTTTTTCAATTTTTATTTGTATATTCAATTTGTTTGTATATTCAATTTGATTGTTTGTATATTCAATTTGTTTGTATATTATAGTTTTTTTTTTTTGTTTTTTGTACATTCAATTTTTATTTAATTTGGTTTTTGTTATTTCGGATTTTTTTGGTATTCGGTCAGTTTTTTTTTTATTTTTTCGGACTTTTTTTTTGTTTTTTAGGTGGTTGGGTGGGATCTGGGTGGGTGGCTGGGTGGGTGTTTGGTGGGTGGGTCTGGGTGGGTGGTTGGGTGGGTTTTGGTGGGGCAGGGTGGGGTTGGTGGGTAGCTGGGTGGGTCTGGTGGGCCTAGTGGTGGCTCGGTGGGGCTGGTGGGTGGCTGGGTGGGTCTGGTGGGTGGCTGGGTGGGTCTGGTGGGTCTGGCGGGTTGTTTGGGTGGGTCTGGTGGGGCTGGTGTTGCTGGTGGGTGGCTGAGTGGGTCTGGTGGGTGGGGTCTGGCTTGGGTTAGGTGGCTTAGGGGGTCTGGTGGGTGGGTTTGGTAGGTGGCTGGGTGGTCTGGTGGGTTGGTTGGGTAGGTCTGGTGGGGCTGGTGGGTGGCTGGGTGGGTCTGGTGGGTGGGTCTGGTTGGGCTGGTGGGTGGGGTTTGGCTTGGGTTAGGTGGGTTAGGGGTCTGGACAGGGATGATGGTGGGTGGGGTCTGGCTTGGGTTAGGGTTCTGGACAGGGTGGTGGTGGGTGGGGTTTGGCTTGGGTTAGGGGCCTAGACAGGGTGGTGGGCGTTATTTTTTTATTTTTTTTAATAATTTTTCCGACGAAATATTCCGTCGGAATCTTCTTTTTCCGACGGAATATTCCGTCGGAAGATGAATATTCCGACGGAAAATTCCGTCGGAAGTTAACTGTTCCGACGAATTATTCCGAGGAAAAATCCGTCGGAAATTTGCGACGGACTGACGTTGAAAGTCAAATCCTTCTACAACGGAAATAATTCCGTCGGAAAAGTTCTTTCCGACGGAATTTCCCTCGGAAAAGTTCTTTCCGACGGAATTTCCCTCGGAAAACTCCAATTTTCCGACGAAGGGTTTTCCGGCGGACCCTTTCCGACGGAATTTTTCGATTATTCCGACGGAAAAAGTCCGTCGGAAATAGGTAGTTTTCTTGTAGTGACTTGAGTTGAACTCAATAAGGCATCTCCCTATAGGTGAGAAAACCTTTAAGTTCTTAATACTCTAGTCTTTTCTTGGTCTAGCCCCAACTAACCTTCGGGGTAGGGACCGTTCGGGTCGGATCTTGAGGGTGCGAGCCGTTGGAGGCTTACGCACTTGCGAAGCTAGAGCTTTCAAGTAAGAGCTCGTAAGAGAGCGAAGCACGCGTCGAGGGTAAGATCGTCTTTCTCCTTCTCTCTCTCTTTGTTGTTTAATTATGTGATTGCATGTTTAGTTACATTAATGTGTGTGCGGGTCTTGGGCGGGTTTCATTCCGCGTAGTGTTGGACATTACGAATCCTAACAGCGGTATTGGAGCTGCGCTCATTTTAATTATTGTAACTAATAATTAATTGAGGTGATTTAAAATGGATTTAAATTTCTGGTTTTGCTTTCTAATTAGATTAGAAGCTCGTTTTAATTAGTTTTAATCTCGTATATATACTAGTTTTGGCTCACGAACCCAGATTTCGACCCAAAAATAGTGAATTTTGGGTGGAATCGATGTTCTAAATCATTTTTGACCCTAATCGAGGACTGTCCAAAAGCCAAAATCTACCTAGAAACATGTTTTTCGAGGGGTTTTTCCTTTTTGACGAAAAATTTTAAATCTTTAAACCTTGATTAATTTTGACATGTTAATGGTAGATTATATGTATGGTTGCATCACTAATCTACTGCAATAATAAACCTTATTAAGCATGTTTATGAAGTCATATTTGGTGCTTAATTTGGTGAGCTCATTTTTCACATAAACTTGCTATTTCACATTTTGCAAATCAATTGCTTCAAGTGTCACTACACGAAACAAGCAAATTGGCAACGGTTCATACCCCCCCAAAGGAAAGGGTTTTGAACCGTTGAGTATTTGAGGGTTGCCAAATCCCAAAAAAATTGGCAACGGTTCAAAACCGTTGCCAATTAATTTAGTTGGCAACGGTTAACCGTTGCCAATTGCTTGTTCGCGCCTTTTGTTTGCTATGTCATACATGAATCTCATCACGTATAGGCCACAGTCAACTCCGTTTTGCTGTTGTGCGCACTAGCATGAGGAACAAAGCACATGAATCAAAATGCATAGCAAATAAGCGACATCTTAAGCATTGTAAAGTAAGAAAATCACAACATCATGGGTGAATTACCTTGGGTGCTTTCCATGTAGGACCTCGAGGAGATCAAGGATTTATCTTCTTCATGGTACTACGAAAAATCAAAGTAATAAGTTCAAATTTGACTAGTATAATCAATACATATGAGTTAAGATATGAAAATGAATAACAAGAATTGAAACAAACTAGATACTTACTTTTGTAGTATGGACCTCACGAGGCGCTTTCTTACTTGAGGCAACCGAGCAGAGTCAAAGTAGAAGATTGTGTTACTGGAAACACAAATCACAAGTAGGGTCCAATGAGCACTACACACGAGACAAACAAATCAATAGTTAGCCTATTACAACAAATAAACTGGGAAAACAAATGAACTTGACTAGCATAATCAGAGGTACTTCTCATAATATTGGACGAATATAAACTTGTCTCCCGCATTCACTGATTGCCTGATACCCCGTTCAGCATAGTACAACACGTCAGCAGAGTTTCCTAAGATTCTAGCGGTGGACATCTGCTCAGGGCATAACCACCCAACTTGACAAGGAGATTCTTGCTCGTGTGTGAATGTTTATGGTGAATTTGTAATTTTGAAGTCCCTTAAAAATGTTAAAGATCCAATCTTTAACTGTTTATTTGGTTGGAACTTTACTTTCTAAATTCCATGTTGAACTAATTTTTGGATTTAATTATTTTTGAGTCGATTAAAGTCCTAAAATTTCAAAACTTGTGATTGAAATTTAATTAATCTTAATATTGGAAGATGTAATTTTTTCAAGTTTACACAAGTTATTGTTGGAAAATTTTCATTGGATGAATGTGTTCATTTTTCCAACCCATTTAATTTTTATCAATTCTCATTATTAACTTATGTTTGATTAAATTAATTGAGAGTATAACCCTTCAATTTTGAAGCATCAAGATGAACCAAATATAATTTAAAGAACGGTTCTTGAATTAATTTTGGTTTGTGCACTAAAATTGAATTTATTTAAGTTAGACTTGTTTTATTTTCATTCTTGCTCAATGTTGCTTCTAAAATTAATTTAGAATCAATTTTATGTCACACATATATCGGGATTAAATCTCGAGATAAAAGCACGTAAATCGAGGCAAAGATCGCCCAAGCACACCCTTCGGCTAGCCGGGCTGCTCATGCAGCCCACATGTGGCTGCCGAGGTGCACATGGGGCTGCTCATGCCTCCAAGGCATGCTGCTGTGTGGCGTGCTTGAGCTAGATGCACGCTTGGTGCTACACGCATAGTGCAGTGTGTGCCTGTTTGGTGCATCGAGGATGCGTGGGTGATGCTCACAAGATGCTACAATAGGGGTGCGTTGGTGCTGGGATGTGTTGCTAGACAGCATAAGCTCACGTGATTTAGGTTCTTTGAGGCCACGTCTTGTGTGTGTGCAAGTGCGTTGATGTGGTCGGTGTTACGCGTATGCGACATTGAAGTCACTCCCACGTGCTTGGGCCACAAGCGCTTGTGCGGGTGCGGCCATGCAAGGCACCTCGAGCCTTGGTGCTAAGCGCTTGGGCATCATAAAGCATCGTTGGGCTATGTGTTTTGCGATTTTTTGCCGTTTTAATTATTTCATTATTTTAACGTGGCTAGGCCTCGGTTCCTCCGGCACTTGCAAAATAATTTGGCAAAATAGGGTTAACTGACTTTATTAATTGGATTAATTAAGTTGGATACGGAATTTAGTGGGAGCTTTGTTAATTACTTGAGCTAATTTTATTGCGTTTTAATCACATAATTGGTTAACAACTTTGACTAGTTTTAATTAGGCGCGTTAATCGGATTAACCACCTAAGTTAGTTACTAGTTTGCACGTGTTATCACTAGTAGAAAAACAGAAACGAGCACCGAAAAAATACGCACCGATTTTTAAAAACTGGTGCCCAAAAGCATAGGCGGGATTGAGGGAAAGGGGAATTCGCACCGGTTCAAACCAAACTGAACCAGTGCGAATGCTATTGAAAAAAAAACGGCCATAATTATCTTTTTTCTTTCTCTTTCCTCGATCTCTCCTCCTCTCTCATCTGCCTCTCTCTCATCTCGCTCTCCCTCCTCTCGAACTCTCTGTCTTCTCTCTCTTCTCGCTCTCTTTTCCACCACCAACCACCACCACCGCAGTCATCTAATGGCGACGCTTCTCCTCACAAGGTTTATCCTTCCTTTTTTTTTTGTTAATTTTGTATAATTTGGGTTAGGGTTTCAATTTCGTTGAGTTTTTGGGTTTTGATTTGGATTTTGTGATTTGGTTGTTGTGTTTGAGTTTGAATTTGTATGTGATGTTTGATTTTGTCCCTCTTGTCCGATGATTATTGTAATTTTTTGATTCCCAGAAACCCCCTTTTTAATTTTTCTTGTAATTTTGATATCTAGGTGTTTCAACTTAGTTAGATTATGGGTTTGATTGGGTTTTAGTAGCCTTAGCAGACTTGATAGTAAGTTTTGGGGTTTGAAATCAGATTCCACAACTCAGTTTTATTGCGATTGATCTAGGGTTTTGTTAATTTGTTTCAATAATTGCGATTGATCTAGGATTTTGTGAATTTGAGCTTTTGGACTTGTGAATATACGGAACACGGAATGAATTATGGGTATACGGAGTATTTGAATTGTGAGTATTTTTGAGTATTTAATACTTGAATTTTGACATTTCAATAATTTGATTTGTGGATGTATTGTGAATATTATATTGGTTGTCATTTAATTTGATTTTGTTGGTATATCTAAGAACACTTAAAATGTGCGGAGTAGAGTAGCATACATGCATGAAGATTTACTGTTCTGCATTATGCAGGCACATGCTGCTTCAACTGTTCTTAATTTTAGCGAGAAATGCATTCCACATATCTTAACTCCTTACATGGATGGGGTGGTGAGGAAATTACTTGTTCTGTTACAAGTAAATATAAGTTGTGCATTTTTTCCTTTCCTTTCCTTTTTTTTCTCTTGGATATAATAACATCTTATACCTTGCAAAGCTTCTTGGTTATTTTGATTTTTACTGTGTTTATGTGAACAATTGCACATCAATTTAGAATGGAAAACAATTGGTTCAAGAGGGAGCCTTGATTGCATTGGCATTAGTCGCTATTCTTCTCAGGTGCATCTGCAACTAAAGTTTGTTTGATCAGATTATATTGCTATGGAAAATAAGAATTTAACATGATGAAATTTGCAGGAGCATTTTAAAAAATATTATGATGCTGTCATGCCTTACTTGAAGGCTATCCTTGTTAATGCAACAGACAAATCTAACCGGATGCTTCGAGCAAAAGCAATGGAATGCATTAGTTTGGTTGGTATGGTTGTTGGCAAGGAGAGTTTAGGGATGATGCTAAACAAGTTTGTTAAGTCATATTAGTGGAGGCTGGTATGGCTGTGATATCTCCACTACAATTAATTCATGTTGTATTTTCTAGAGTTTTAATTGTTCTTATAAAAGCATATGTCACTCTTCTAGCCGTGTCTTCTTTTCTGTCTAAGTTCTAATATTGGCAAATTTTAGTAGCTTTTGCTTTGTTGCTCATATTGATGTTGGACTTGTTTGTTTGGGCTGAGAAATGTAACTCATGTGAGTCTTTTTTTTTTTTTTTTTTTTTTTCCCACCTCTTACCTTGTTCATTGGTAGTTATTAGTCCTGTAACTTGTGGACTACTTTGTGGGTTATTGAGCTTTATTGTAGCCGTTCAGTTCCAAACCATGTCTGTATCATGTACTTTCGTTAAAATTATTAACACTCAACACACTTCACATGATAGAATGTGTTGGATGCATTGTCTTTGGAAGAATATGGGCAGAAAGAATTGTCAAATGAAGCTGTAATTTCAGTTTTGGATTTGATTTTCTGAGTTGTGTTTTGGCTTCATCGAATGACTTGAATATGCTGCCATGCTACTTACCCTCTGCTGCCTTTTTCAAATCCCAATTTAAGTTAACTTCGGTGTTCAGACCTATTAATTTTATGGTAGTACCAATTGTAATTGACAGTTGGTATGTCACATATTATTGCCATGTCATCTATGCTCTTATCACAGTTGGAGGGTGATTGAAACCATCGCTTTGTTTTTCTGTATATATATGATAGAGTGAATGGGAGTCCTAGTGTGATTATCACTCGTATTCTTTCTTGGAATATTCAAGTCATTTGTTGTTTTGCGGTTTTATGTGATTATTCGTTGGTTTACTACTAAGAGAGAAATCGATGGAGGAATGAGGGTTTATTTGTGTATTTTGATCATTCAGCTAAAAGATAGTTTCTGTGTTTTTTGTTTTGTTTTTATCAATTAGAAGTCAGGCTTTTCTTTTAAATGAAGAAGCTGAAACTTTGGGTTCAATGCAAGTCTGTAATAGGCTCCTTCTTCAATGGCAGTGGCAGATGCAGAAAATCCTCTTACAGGAGAAACCACTTGTGGGTCTCTACTACAGCAGTTACAGGTAATTAAAGTGGAATGAGAAAATCGTGTTTCGAACATCTTAGCATTGTGTTGATTGTCATTTTTTGATTGGGTGTAGCGAATATGGGATGAAGTTGGTGAAAGTGATGAGGATAGGGACAAGATGGATAAAACAGGAATGTCTGATGTTGTTTACAAATGGAAAGTTGACCTTTTATGTATATTATGATTATATATAAGTATTTGGTACAATTTAAGTGAAAAAAATCCTAAATATTTTTTTATGGCCATAAAGGGCACTGGTTTTGGTTTTGAACCAGTGCCAAAAGTTTTTTTTTTAATTTTTCTGGGCCATTATTCGCACCGGTTCTGAACCGATGCTAATGTTTTTTTTTTTGGAATCCCTTAAATCTACACCGGTTCAAAACCGGTGCTATATGGGGGTTTAAGTCGATGCCCATTTACATTTTTAGCCTAGTGTATGCATTGTTACTTGTTTTTTTGTTGTAAAATGCATGAGCCCGGTTAGGATAGTAAATACGGACTGCGATCCGTTATGTATTTTTGTAAATTTAATACGGTCTGCGTACCGTTGTGTATTTTTGTACCTTAATATTTAGATTAGTCCTAGTCATAGTAACTATTAGTTGCATATTTGGTGGAGATGTCTTAAAGACGGCGTGTCTAAGAAGACAAGCCAAAAGGATGCATCGAAGACCCTTGAGACTTGAAGACTCAAGGGGTCATGCTAGTTTCCAAATGCATCTTTTACTTATACTTTCTATATATAATTATGCTTATATATGTGAATGATATGTTAGATGCATGTCTAGGATTTTGAATGTTACGATGATTAATTAAGTTCACTTAAATCAACCAACATAGAAACCCTAGGTCCCTATAAATTGAGCCAAATTTGCCATTCCAAGAACAACACTTACCGAACTAATGCGCGTAGTGATGGGCTACGCTAAAGCGAGGCATCACTACTTCCCTAGGAACGTAAGGTATACTAGGTATACAAGTTGGTCTTTGTTAAGCTCAACAATATCAGTAAGGAGTCCTAGATAAAATGTCAAGGAAGCATTAGATGCGACGTTTTATTGAACCAAGAGTAGCTTAGAGCTATTAGCAATTGGATTGCTTACCTTAAGATATTAAGTGTTAAGACAAGCCAAAGCATGCTTAATCACTTTTTGATTTCTGAAATCTTGGAATCGTTTTATTCTCGCCCAAAAGGGACAATTTTAATGCGTGGATAAGACGCTTAATAAGATTGAAAGTTTGGATGTATGCTTTAGAACTCAAACTTATTATGTTATTAAGTTGATAAATGGTTATACTTTGCACTTATATTTGTAGAATTCTAAATCAAATTATAATGTTTCCAACGACTGGTAAAAGGAAATCTTTTGAGAATGGTTCTCAAGGAAAGAAAAGGCATTTCTAAAATATAACTTCTCATAACTGACTTTTGATGACTAAAGTCCAAAAGGATGGTTGGATATCATGTATTCAAAATACTAGATTGTTTTTTATGAACATGAAATATTGAGTTGAAAAAGCACAATTGTTAATAGTTGACAACCAACATATCTTTTCGCTTCATACACTAATGAGTAGGACTCATTGATATAGTAATTCAAGTACGAATTAGAAGAAAAGATGGAACTTTGTTTATGGCGCATTAAATGCTTAATTATGCCTAACAAAGTGTAAAAGTCAAGGCACTTAAAGAAATGATTCTTAAAGTTATGAGATGATTTATGATAAGAAATATAGGAAACAAGGAACAAAGAAAAGGGATAAGATTCCTTTTCTATCCATGACTTCATGTTATCGTAGTTAACTTAGCAACTCGTTATCTTCACAAGTATCGGATACTGCTTAAGTGTTCCACTTTGAAAGTGAACTCCAACCATTGAAGTTAAGCTAAGTTATTGATTTACAAGCTTAGAATAATGCAAGTAATGCTACATTAGTTGTAAAGTCATTTGTTTTGTTTAAAGACCTTTGAAACTAAGGCTGGAACGAATAATGGATATTATGTTCCATAATCAGCAAACAATCCGTTTACAAACGGAAAGACTCACATTCAAAGTAGAAGAGCAATAGTTGCGAGTTTTATTTGAATGGCATGGTCGTTTAAGCCATGAGTCAAGAATGCTTGATTATAAATAATCATTTCCCTAACATGAAAACTCACAAAGTTCAAGTCATGGACATGATTTGTGTTCCCAATATCTTTAGCAATGTCACATCGACAAGAACGTACTCAAGGCTCTATTAGATAGACTCTTGATAGTTGATCGATTCAGAATCGTTCTAAGACAAGTAACTCTTACTTGTTGAAATCGACAAAGAAAGGAGCTATTGTGATTGGCATAGACAATTTACTCTGAAAGCTAAAGAGAATTCCATTACTTCAATGTCTCACAATAATTTGAAAGAATATGGCTATATTCATCAAATGCGAACAAACTGGACCTTGAGTAGCTCAAAAGTTCAGTGAAATATAGAATCGACTTGGCAAGATATCAAAACGTCTAGATTAGATCAAGCGATGTTTGTTTGAGACAAGAGTGATCATATCAAAGTTATGAAATTGGAATTTCATAATGAGCTCCACAAAGAATATATAATATCTTGAGGGAGACCTCGATGCCATTTGAAAATGACTCGAATATGATGGATCATATCCCTTCCTATAAAGTTCTTAAGGATTTGCACAAACTACTAATGTTACACTAAACAAAATTGTCAAAGCTAAGAAAGGACAACATATTTAGTTATGGATAGAAATAGTTTCTAGAGTCTTTTCAAGTATATGTCTAGGGCTCTTAGCTCATCAGTGGGAGTTCATTGGCTCAATGGGAGCTAAGTGGCTCAATAAGGGCTAAGGTAGCTCAAGTGGGAGCTAATTAACTGTTTGTTTCACAAAAAACTTTTACCCAAAGACAATATACCTGTCTCTTTGTAAGCATCCAAGTGAGACTACGGGCATTACTTCCACAACCTAATTGAGAACATAGTATTTTTTGCTCTAAGTGGTGTCTTTCTGGAAAGTAACACATTTCCAAAACGACGAGTGGGAGGAAAATGAACTCGATGACTATCAAGATTAGCAACAAACTTAAACTTCGAATCTCCGAAGACTTTAGAAGGGCTTCGTGGGAATAATTGATCAAGAATACTCAAAGAACTTCACAAGTGCCTGAAATGAGAATTCAATCCTCACAAAACTTTAGAAGTATTGGAGTAAGATCAATATAATCAAAGGGCTTTAAAAGCACCTTGAAACTCAGTGTTTGATGCAATTACCCCTTATAGGTATAGAATTCACCGAAGGCTTGGATTGAATCCTAAACCTAAGACGTACAAGCATACTATTTACTATTAGATGATAAGGGAATAGTGTCTTGTAAATTAGCTACGACAAATCCTAATTCTGAATAATGGTTAGAGGACATAAAATCCGAAATAGACTCCATGTTTGAAAATCATGTTTAAAACTTGATTAATTTGCATGAAGGGGGAAAGACCCATCAATTGCAATAAGTTTTCAAGGACAAAACTAACAAATGTGGAAATGTATATGCATACATAACTAGATTAGTTGAAAAGGATATTCACGGTGTTGATAAAACCTATTCACTAATCGGAATGCTTAAGTCTTTTCTTGATTATTCTAGCAAAATTGCCCATATAAAATACGGCAAAATAGATAACGAAACCGCCTTCCTAGAAATGGATTTTGGAAGAGACTATGGATATAGTCTAAGGATTTTGTAATTCTACATAATGCTAGATTTGAATGCAAGCTCAAGAAATCCATTGTGGGATTAATTGAAGCATTGCATGTAGGGATTGGAACGTGTATTCTCATAAAGTTAATAAAAGGTTTGGCTTATGGAGAATCATAGAAATTCTTATGGATAAGAAGTTTAGTGGGAGCAAGAGTCAATCTTTTAAGGTCCAACAAGAAGTTTACGAACTCTATTGTGAAATGACTATCAAATGGTAAATACTTAGATTTGAAAGGACCAAGCAAATGGGGATACTTAGTACATATTGGGAATTAAGATCTATTGTATATACTTAATAAAATGTTTAAATGAGTAGAGAAATTTACCATGTTAAACATGAAGGACCTGAAAAAGCTTTCGACCCATATGTATAAAACTAAGTAAATGTTTGAACTAAGTATAAGCTAGGCAAATACTAAGTCAGACAGGAAAGACTTTAGTAGAGACTTTCAATCGTATCACATAGACAACAGTTTAGTAAGACTCGGTGGAACTGGATGAGCTAAAAGGTCACATGAATGGAATGAAATTGGGAATAATTCTGCAATTAAAACCATCATGCATGCTATGGTATGGATTCTTCACTCAACTTACATGCTTAGAGCATGAGAATTATAAAATACCAATCAATTTAAATTTAAGTTATGGATCGTTAGATCAAAAACATCCAAAGTACTTTGATAATTAAAACGGATGAGTTCTTGACGCATGGAAACAAATGTAGTTTGAGAATTGATGTTGCAAGCACATCCTTAGCAAGGATCAGATCCTTAACAAGGAAGTCGTTTATAAGCGCGAGCTAAAATGCGTCGTGGCTTGAGAATGGTAACATGGACGTGAATCCATGTGTAATGTGCGGAAATTAAAGGTAAATTTCCATGATCACAAGTGATTAGGGTATCCCAAATCATTGTGAGCCGTTTGGAAAGAAATCCAAGCAAAGCACCATCAGGAAGTCTACTGAAATATATGTTGAGAATATTGTTGCCTTAAAGGCAATAATAAGAAAGTTGTTCAATGGAAAGTTCGTTGTCGAACGTTGATGATTGTAGGTTGTCAAGTTGAAGATGGGTGTGATTTCTGTTAATGTTTTGTCAAGAGTATTACTTTTAAACATTTGGGGAAACCATTTATCATAAGATGAAACGTTGAAAAGTTGAAAAGTTTCATAGTGGAATAAAAATTTTACTATTAATTCCACAAACTATTTAATTGTGGTTTAGAATTAAATAATGAGTCCATTCGATTTCTGAGAATATTCAAAACAGGGTATCAAGACCGTGTCTTGGATAAAGAAACACCTGTCAAGTGAAAATTAAATATTTCAATCGAAAATTATCCCTAATCAAGGTCATTTAAATGATGGACGATTAATGACCACTTGAGTTTAGTGTGTAGTATGATTTATAGCACCGTTTCTTGTGCTACGAGGACATGATTGTCATAAATCATTTGCATAGGTATTGGTTTGGAACTATACCAGATCGACCTATGAGAGTACTTTAAGAGATTTAAAATCGTCATAAGTATATTTCTCATTATAGCTATCGGAACTTTTTTCCTCGACCATGAGTATTGTAAGTTCTCTTGTTTGTGTATCAGTCCAGTTTGATGTTGTCAAATATCTGCCGTAAATGGGGATTATAACGGCAAAACTCGAGCGACTAGGTCCTCTTATTAAGGGAAGCTAACAATACAAGACTAGGAATGTCCCCCTATTAACAATAGGAAATATATCTTTGTTGTTTACAAGGCCTCTCGAAGAGCGAGACTGTGAAAATGCATGGCCATGCTCAAATGGATTTTAGAAATCATCTGCTTATTTACAGTCGAACTTGGAAATCTAGAAACACTTCTAGACGTAATAAGGATGACGAAAAATCTTACCCTATAGTTCATGAAGAGACATTAAGTGACGTAGGAAATGGGCTATACACTAACTGCACACTTGTATGGAAGGACAAGTGGGAGATTGAAAGGAATGGTGTCCTTCCAACAAGTGTATTATTCTGATAGAGGGTTCGGAATTATTAGAAAGCTAATTCTTCAGTGAGGTCAAGTGATCAGAATGCCTAGGTGGAGGCCGCTTCTGATCAGTAATATTAATGCATAATTAATATTACGGCTTAATCTTGACTGAACCCTTCGGGTCGCACCCTATCGAATAACCGATCTGAGACGACGACTCAATCCGAAGGATTAGACAAGTCACTAGAGTATTACGAACAAAGACATCGGATATCGAGCTTAGAGCGTCGAGATCGAGCATCGCAAGTCGAGTCGAATTTAGAATTCGACGAGACGTAGATTCAACAAGTGACAAGTTCGAGCCAAGTCGTAGCCTCGCATTGGCCTAGCCATGCGAGTGTTAGGCTAGCCTAGGCCACCAACCGCATCGCAAGACATGCCGCAAGCCAAGCATTCATATGCGTGCTAGGCTTACTGGCCGAGCATGCTTGCAGGGCTGGTGCTCATGGCCGCAAGCAAGCTAGTATGCTGGGCCTCGCACCCAGCCACTCGCAACATGCATCAGCCGGGCATCGCGCACCACACGCACAACACTAGCAGCAGCCTGCATTGCATGCGTTGCTTGCTTGTTACGCACATGCAAAGGCAGGCTAGCCAGCTAGCCTAGCCTTGGTGCTAGGCGCTAGCTAGGTAGCCTTGGCAGCCAAGGCAGGCCGCCAGCTAGCTGTGCGTGGGCCAGCATCCGATCAATGGGAAGACTGGTCTTGGTGCCTTGCTTGGGGAGAAAGTAGTGTTTGGTCCCCCTCTAGTGGTCCTCACTTACCCTTGCTCACCATTTGCCACTTGCGCTTGTTGATTCATTTGCATTTTAATTTGTTTTTGAATTAAATAAATTGAGAAAAATGCAATTCTCCCACTTTGATGGGAAATGGGAAATCAAGGCTCCCTTCCCTATAAATTCCCATGTTTTGGGTTTGGGAAGAAGCACTTGAGTTGAACTCAATAAGGCATCTCCCTATAGGTGAGAAAACCTTTAAGTTCGTAATACTCTTGTCTTTTCTTGGTCTAGCCTCGATTAACCTTCGGGGTAGGGACCGTTTGGGTCAGGTCTCGAGGGTGCGAGCCGTCGGAGGCTTACGCACTTGCGAAGCTAGAGCTTTCAAGTAAGAGCTCGTAAGAGAGCGAAGCACGCGTCGAGGGTAAGATCGTCTTTCTCCTTCTCTCTCTCTTTGTTGTCCAATTATGTGATTTCATGTTTAGTTACATTAATTTATGTGCGGGTCTTGGGCAGGTTTCATTCCGCGTAGTGTTGGACATTACGAATCCTAACAGGTATAATGTCCTCATATTCCTCTTGAAAAATTCTGAAGGGGACAATTTGAAAAAGAGGAACGACTAAAAACCAATGGAGATGTTCAATTTATAAAGAAGGGCTATTAGCAAGCTGTGGCATGATTCAAAAAAACAAAAACAGGAGACTAACAACTACAATCCATGCACAAAGTACCATCTTGTAGGGAGGAAAAGGATCCAAGTCCCAGAGGAAGAAATTACAAAGCTAGGAATTAGGGAGAGGTCATGTTTAGAGATGTTGCACAAATGCTTAACATATCAAGAAGCAAAGTTCTAAGGATAATTCAAAGGGGAGACACTAATGCATTGAAGCCACTTAAGGTTCACTACCATAAATAGGCTGTTTTTTGGCAGAACTTTACCGTCGAAAAATACCAGTATTCCGTCGGAAACCCACTAGCTCGTCGGAAATTACGCAATTTCCGACAGATTTTCCGTTGGAAACCCACTTTCTGACGGACACTCTTTGTCGGGTTAAAACAATTATCCGACGGAATTTCCATCGGAAAATTGTATAAAAACAAATAAAACAAAAAACCGGCAGCCTCTGCCCACCACCAACCCACCCACCCCCCTAACCCTATCCCACCGCTCACCCCACCACAACCCAGAACCACTCACCCCCTAACCCTAACCAACCCTCCCACCCCACCATAACCAACCCCCTTAACCCAAAATCAAAAACAAAGAAAATAAACCTTTTTGTCTCATCCTCCTTCCCCCAGCTACCCCTGCTCTTCACCCTTTCCACCTCTCCCTTTTCCTAAGGCAGCCCCAACCTTTCCCTATAGTCGCCTCACCCCTCCCCCTAGCTGCAACTACCCCTCAACCACGTAATCCCCTTGAATTTACCCGAAACTACCCCAAAACCCACTTGTAAACTCCACCCTCAACCTCGTTCACCCAAAACCACCCACCCAGCCCTTTTCCCACAATTGCCTTACCCTCCCCCTAGCCCCAACTACCCTACAACCATGTACCCAGACCCACCCACCACACCCACCCGAACCCATCAAACCACCTAAACACCTAAAACCACCCACTTGAACCCACCAAACCACCTAAAAACCAACAAAAGAACAACCAAACCACCTAAACACCACCATTCACCGGAACAATTCTATAAAAATTGAAACCATCAAAAACCAAAAAAAGAAATTAAAAACACGAAACATACCTTAAAAATCGACGAATACTTTGAATTTCACCTCGAATTTGGTTTAATAAGGCCAAATTCAATAATGAAAACTGTAGATATACAAATTTCATGGTCGAATTTCACTTTAAAAACCATTAACTTGTTTATATAAAGAAAATCGATAACCAGCGGGTTTGATGGGTGCTGAGATTTGTGAATAAGATCTATAGTTCTGGCGGGGAGGCAATGGCTTCCGGCAGGTCGGTTATGATATGGGTTGAAGTTTAAATTTTTTTACACATCTTAATTCTGACGGAGAAAGTGAACAGTAAAGAGGAGTGAGAGTAGAGAAGAGAAGAGGAGAAAAAGAACAAAGAAGAGGGGGGGTAATATGTGGAGATAGTAGTTCATTTATGATATGGGCTAAAGTTTTAATTTTTGTAAATATGTTAATTCCGACAAAAATTCCGTTGGAAATTGCCAACGAAGTTTTTATCCGCCGAAAATTATCTAATTTCCAACGGATTTTGTCGACAAGTGTATTATTCCGATAGAGGGTTCGGAATTATTAGAAAGCTAATTCTTCAACGAGGTCAAGTGATCGGAATGCCTAGGTAGAGGCCGCTTCCGATCAGTAATATTAATGCATAATTAATATTACGGCTTAATCTTAACTGAACCCTTCGGGTCGCACCCTATCGAATAACCGATCCGAGACGACGACTCAATTCGAAGGATTAGATAAGTCGTTAGAGTATTACGAACAAAGACGTCGGATATCGAGCTTAGAGCGTCGCCAGTCGAGTTGAATTTAGAATTCGACGAGACGTAGATTCAACAAGTGACAAGTTCGAGCCAAGCTGTAGCCTCGCATTGGCCTAGCCATGCGAGTGCTAGGCTAGACGAGGTCACCAACCCATACGTGTCATGCATGCCTAGCATCGCCTAGCACACGCACATTGCATGGCACAAGCAACGTAAGATGCGAGCCATGCGTGTGTGTGATGTGGCTGTGCATGCATGGGTGGGCGTGCTTGCCAGCATAGCAACACCAGCTATCGCAGCATGGTGAGCATGGCTTAGCACAGTCCGCAAGCATCGCAAGGCCAGAAGCACGCAAGTGCTTGCTGGGCCTCGCTATCGCAAGTAGGCAATGCATAACACTCGCACAACAGCACGTATTGTGTGCTTGTGCTATGGGCTATGCATCTAGGCATCGCAGAGCAGTAACAGCAGCACCAGCACACGCACATAGTAGTGCTTAGGAGCATCAGCCCGCATGCGTGGCTTGCTAGCTGCATGGCACGCGTGGGTGTGCTGGCAGGTTGCCAGCCAGCCATGTGGCATGGTCAGACAGTCAAGAGGAGGGGACCAAGGGGTTGGTGTGTGGCTTGGGGAGCAAGGTGATTTGGTCCCCCCCCCCCCTTTGGTGGTCCTCACTTACTCTCTCCCTCCATGTGACACTTGGAGCTTGTTAATTGCCTTGCATTTTTATTTTGCTTTTGATTAAAACAAAATAGAGGAAAATGCAAATCTCCCATATTGGTAGCAGCAGGGAGATCAAGTCTCCCTTCCCTATAAATACCTAAGTTTTGTGTTTAGGAAAAATCACTTGAGTGGAACTGAATAAGGCATCTCATTATTAGTAAGAAAACCTTTAAGTTCGTAATTCTCTAGTTTTATTTGGTCAAGTCCCGACTAACCTTCGGGATTAAGACCGTCCGGGTCGGGTCGAGGGTGCGAGCCGTAGGAGGCCGTCGCACTTGCGTGGCTCGAGCTTTGAAGTAAGAGCTCGTGAAACGAGCGCGCACGCGTCATGTGTAAGAATGTATTTTCTCTTCTCGCTCTTATGTTGTTAATTATGTGATTGCATGTTTAGTTGGTTTAATTAGTGAGCGGGTTTTGGGCGGATTTCTCTTCCTCTATCGTTGGACGCTACAAAACCCAACGGTGGTATCGGAGTCGCGCTCATTTTAATTATTGTAACTAATAATTAATTGAGGTGATTTAAAATGGATTTAAATTCTGGTTTTGCTTTCTAATTAGATTAGAAGCTCGTTTTAATAAGTTTTAATCTCGCATTTTACTAATTTTAGCCAACGAACCTAGATTTCGACTCAAAAATAGTGATTTTTGGGTGGAATCAATGTTCTAAATCGTTTTTGACTCTCGTTGAGGGCTATCCAGAAGCCAAAATCCACCTAGAAACATGTTTTTCGAGGGGTTTTTCGTCTTTGACGAAATTTTTTAAATCTTTATACCTTGATTAATTATAACATGTTAAAGGTAGATTAAATGTATGGTTGCATCACTAATCTACTGCAATTATAAACTTGAAATTTTCACATTTTTGCAAAGAAATTGCTTCAAGTGTGAATGTATATGGTGAATTTGTAATTTTGAAGTCCCTAATCATTTTTGAGTTGATTAAAGTTCTACAAGTTCAAAACTTGTGATTGAAATTTAATTAATCTTCATATTGGACGATGTAATTTTCAATTATACACAAGTTAGTGTTGGAATTTTTTCATTAGATGAATGGGTTTATTTTTCCAACATCTTTATTTTTGTCAAATCTCATTATTAATTTATGTATGGTTAAATTAATTATGAGTATAACCCTTCAATTTTGTAACATCAAGATAGACCTAAATTGATTTAAAGAATGGCTCTTCAATAATTTAGGCTTGTGCACTAGTAAAATTGAATTTAATTAAGTTGGACTTGTTTTATTTTCATTTTGCTCTAAATTGGTTCTAAAATAAATTTAGAATTAATTTTTATCACACATTAATCGGGAATTAAAATCCCGAGGCAAGTGCACGCAAATCGAGGTAAAATTGCCTAAGACACGCCCTTAGGCTCGCCGGGCTGATCAAGCAGCCCACATGTGGCTGCCAAGGTGCGTGTTGGGCTGGGCTGTGCGAGAATGATGCGTGTAATGTGTGAAGGTGCTCGCAGGTGCTGCTTGGTAGCATGGCATGCGAGCCTCGGCAAGCCCAACACACGCTGCCAGCGCTAGCATGCATGCAAGCATGCGTAGCTTGCTGCGATGATGCTGGTGCCAGCAAGGGTGGCGTGCTCTGCTAGGCAGGCATGCTAGCACGCACAACCACGGCCCCAGGTGCCTAGCAAGCCTAGCCCCGTGGCTTTGATGCTAGGCACTTGGGGCATGTTGTGGGCTATTGTTTTGCGTAATTGGGGGTCGTTTTAATTATTTTAACGAGGCTAGGCCTCGGTTCCTCCGGAAATTGCCAAATATTTTGACAAAATTTGGGTTAATCGACTTAATTAATTGGATTAATTAAGTTGGATGCGAAATTTAGTGGGAGCTTCGTTAATTGCTTGAACTAATAGCATTTTAATCACATAAAATGTTTAACAACTTCGACTAGTTTTAATTAGGCGCGTTAATTGGATTAACCACCTAAGTTAGTTACTAGTTCGCGCGTGTTGATGCATTGTTTCTTGTTTATCGTTGCAAAATTAATGGGCCATTCACAAATAGTGAATGGATGAATGGAATGTATATTGTTTCAAAGGTTTTGTGAAAATGGCAGCGCCTAAGAGCATCAGCCCGCATGCGTGGCTTGCTAGCTGCATGCCTGCGCTGGCGTACTGGCTGGGCAGCCCAGCCTTGGTGCTAGGCGCCAGCTGGCAGCTTTGGCAGCCAAGGCAGGCTGCCAGCCAACGATGTGGCATTTTCAGCCGGTTAAGAGGATGGGACCAAGGGGTTGGTGTGTGGCTTGGGGAGCAAGGTGATTTGGTCCCCCCCCATTTGGTGGTCCTCACCTAATTTCTCCCTCCATGTGACACTTGGAGCTTGTTGATTGCCTTGCATTTTTATTTTGTTTTTGATTAAAATAAAATTGAGGAAAATGCAAATCTCCCACATTGATGGGAGAAGGGAGATCAAGGCTCCCTTTCTTATAATACCCAAGTTTTGGGTTTGGGAAAAATCACTTGAGTGTTACTCAATAAGGCATCTCATTATTAGTGAGAAAACCATTAAGTTGGTAATACTCTAGTTTTATTTGGTCCAGTCCCGACTAACCTTCGGGATTAAGACCGTTTGGGTCTGGTTGAGGGTGCGAGCCGTAGGAGGCCGTCGCATTTGCGTGGCTCAAGATTTGAAGTAAGGGCTCGTGAAACGTGCGAAGCACGCATCAAGGATAAGAATGTCTTTTCTCTTTCTCTCGCTTATGTTGTTAATTATGTGATTGCATGTTTAGTTTCATTAATTAGTTAGCGGGTTTAGGGCAGGTTTCCCTTCCGCGTAGCGTTGGACGCTATGAAACCGAACAATATTTTAAATCCTTCGGAATTTCCGTCAGAAATTTTAGAGGGATATTTAATCTGTCGGAAATTTAGTTTTTTCCGAATGTATTATGTGTCCATCGGAACTTATCTGTCGGAAAACGACGGTTTTCTTGTAGTGGTTTTACCCTTGGGGCCACCACCACCACCTACGCTGGCCTCCCTATCATCAGGGTACATACCAATACGATAATAGTTTAAACTATAAGAATAATTCTTACCACAACAAGAGGAATCAAAAAATTTAACCGGTAAGGTTCATATCTACCTCCCTTGTCATTAGAATCAGCAATGACGACATTAGGATCTAGATACGAAATTGTTTGCTAATGTTTGTAAACAGAGGAACTTGAATATTTGGCCATTGTGTGACGAAATAGGCTTTAAAAGACCCTCAAAAAATTATACTATACACTCAAGGTTTCAAACTACGAATGCACTAAAAATGCCCATTTGGATTTTTAGAGGAAAGGGAAAATGAAAACTCTATAAGAAAATTCTAGATCTACCGAATTTCAGCAATTGATTTCACAAATTAAAAGAGGAGTTTTGTAGAGGAGACTATTATATGCTAAAAATCAAAGTTTCTTTGAAATTCAAACATTCATTGCAATGAATTGAAAAGATTGATGTTGAAGAAGAGTGTGGGAGATCGAGTAGGGAAGAAATGAACAAAGAGCCTAGAAAGGTGAAGATTATGAAGAGAGAGAGAAGTGTTGGTGTAGACACCTAATTTTTTGTCTCCCCAAAACCACACCCGATGATGAAGGTCACTTTCTCGTCAAAGGAAATTAGTCTGGCTTCGGTCCAAAGAATCATATGTTTCCGATTTAACCTAAAGAGTTCATTTTATTACCTTTAAAATAAAATGTCTTTTCTTGTCTTTAGCTAAAAATGTTTATTTCGTGTCCTTAAAATTTATTCTTGACATTTCGTGACTTTTAAAATTCAAAATAAATATTTCGTGTCATTAGCCCATTAATCTTAACCTACAATTATTTTATTTCGTACCCATAAACTATAAAACGACCCACGTCCGTGTTTATGGTCCAGAATTTCGGTCTGAGTACTTATTTATTGGATTGGGCTTCGAAAGAGCTTTCCAACGATATATTATAAGCCCAATTTCGTGTTCTATGGACTGAGTTATGGCCCGAACACTAAGCTTAGCTCAACCCGAGACTAAGGCCCACCTTAGGTGCACCCTAGGTCGTTCAAACCCTAAGCCCACTAAATAGGACGTCCATAGACTACCCTAAACCCTAATGGAATGTTCTAGGAGGTTCTAGAATATTCTGGAATGTTCCCAGGAAGGATAGATTTAGATAGTGTGAACGCGATAAATGATAAACATCATGACTTGAGGAATATTCCCTTTGACCAGCCTTAAAAACTGTCCAAGACCGAGTCAAACGGATGGAGACGCGTGCCAAGACAACTAGCCAATCACAAGTTGCCACGTGGCACTATCGCGGGACGAGCAGCCCATCGTGGCGCGATGAAGGTTGTCGCGCGCGCGACAGACCTTGTTCCATGCGCCAGCCTCTGGGATTCCTGGGATCCTATTTCTATCCTTTCCCGACCTCGTCCTACCCCTTTCGCCTATAAATAACAACTGAAAACCCTCGTTTTCAATCACGAACAATCTTCCGAAAATACTTATTAACATTTTTAAATTCCTAAATACTTTGATTCCCTAGATTTCCGCTCCATAAACCCACGAAACACAGCCTTAAACACGTCTTAACACAAGCCTAATAACCATAATCTATAACCACAAACTACGTACTCATAAATCTTAAACCATTCCTCCTATACATGGTTCAAGTGATTGTAGCCTAGCACGAGGAAGCTTATTAAAATAAACCACGACGCGAAAGGTTGATCCTGAGGGTTCTAACAATGCAAAATAAATTCTTTCCCTTTTATTTTATTTTTTTTATTATATTCCTTTAAAAATTATTACGGTTTGTTGATTGTTTTTATCAAGAAGGTTTTGCATTCAAGGTATATTTTCTAACCCTCTTGTTATTTTAACTGATAGTAGCATGCTAGGAAATATATTAATATGAATAGTATCATGCACCTAGGATCTTACTTATATTGATATTCACGCCTGAATGATCGATTATTATGTTGAACGATGTTATGCCTATTATATCGTTGTAATGACTACTTGATCACGCCATTTCTTGCAAGTTAAAGGAAATTGGTAATTCAAATCACGCCTAATAAGATAATTAATAAATCTGTTTAGGTTAACATGACTTTAACTAAGTGATCACTAAACATTAGATTATGTGTTGCATTAATAATGAAAAGAAACTTAGATTTAATAGAATTAGGTTAGGACTTAATCATTGGTTTTATATTAGTCAAGAAGCAATTACAAGGGCAATAACCAAGTAAAGGCCGAATAGGGCGAATCTGACTTCATAAGCTCAGGTTCGTACCATCATCCTCGAATCCTTACTGGTTTCACAGACCACTTCTGGAGCACATTCTTATAGATTGTGAAAGGGGTGTAATTTTCATTATTTATGGATGGTTTATGAGTTTCCTAAACTCATTAACGACTCTATTTGCATAAACTTCCTATGATCGCCAAGCATAGTAAAACATGACCCACGGTATGGTGGAAAAGTTGCAAAAATTCATATTATTCTTGGCAACTCTGCTGGGGAGAATTTTTAATTACTTGCTCATTTGTTTGGTAATTAATTAAAATGAGCGGATGAGACTTGAACAATTTGCGCTATTCCCTAACTGCACTCTTGACTAACATTGTGGCATATGCATAGACACGCATTGGAAAGACCATCCAAAAATGTGTGTCTATTTATGAGGATACACGTAGGAAGGATTCGAATATTAATTACAACTAAAAATGGAAAAATAACATACGAATTCAACCAATTCCCATCAATCGGAAACTCCCACAAAGCCTCGAAAGCCTCGTATGACGGCGACAATCATCGCCGGACGAAAACCTTGTCGCACAACAACAAGGTTGTCGCCAGATGATGGGTGACCTCGCCATGTGACAGCTTCTGCCGTTTGGCGCCACATATCCCTTCACGAATTTTCTTCGATTTTCATGTTATTTCGACAATTTTACTTCCTAATTAAATATTTTCTGATTTTTTCCGAAAACCGTATGTGTTCTTCATACAACTTTAGCCCTGGGAATTTTCGCCCAATCGACCTAAAAAGGTTCCTAACAGTAAGGGTTCATCAGGGTTAAGGAATTCACCAAACTCTGGAGTCAGGTTTAACCCGCGGGGTCCCATTCGCAAGCATCTACCCTCAAGGTAGGCTACCATGCTCCGAATCCAGACTCTTAACCATGGACCTTTTTTGGACACCCTTTTAGCCTTGACCTTAGTATAATTATAACCATGGCCTAGGTTGATAACGTATTTCATCATATTGTGACTAAGTGCCTATGTGTGCATAATTTATGTGCGATTCCACTAACCTTTTTGTTTGACTTGTCCTTGTGTGCCTACAAACGTGCTTATGAATATTCTTATGATTGTATGGCTTAAACTAACGTTGAACCAAGAGACTTTGTTGGATCACTCCAAATAAACTAAATGAACCTATGACGGACTAACATAGGTTAATTATTGATGAAGACACAACTAAAACGAGTCTAAGCTCATGGCGCTAGACGGTAAGGAACATTGCTGGACAACAAGGATTGTCGCCCGGCGATGGAAGCCGTCGCCCAGTGACAGTTGCTATCGCCTCACGATGGCTTATTTGTCGCTTTCATGGTTTATAATTACTGATTCTAGCCATATAACTAGCCTAAATTATGACTTAAATTGTCTAAAAAGGTTGAGACTATCATTAAAATGGTTCGAATAGGTAAAGGGACCATTAAAACAAGTTTAAACCTGTGGCGCCAAACGATGGCCACCATCGCCGAATGACAATGGTTGTCGCCTCGCAATGGGAACCATCGTTGGGCGATGAAAATCTAATGGTTTCATGTTTAGGCCGAATCTTGGTTCATAATCATAATCTAAGCCTAGTCTTGAGTCCTACAAGTCAAAGTCTCATTCAAGTTAGTGTACATAGTCATACATACATCTTACAACCACGAGTCTTGCACATACTATGCACGTACCATGGTTATACATTAGGTCCATGCATGAATCACATTTTTTCGTCATAAAATAAATAATACAGGGTCTCCTTTTAATCCCATCAACCCGTTGCTTCCATACACACTATTTCCCCTTCATTTACATACATGCATATTCTCCATTTAATTAAAATCAAGTTTTGAGTCGCATGTTTAATGAGTCATCTTGCACTACATTCCCTTGTTGAGAAGAGAAGATCGTTTGGTTCGTGAAGACCCCGAAGTTTAAAGGCTCTTTCTAAACATTGCGACCTGTCGAAAGAAGAAAATTCGAACACCAATGGCCTCCAAGATGACATTAACAAACTTCAACAATCCGTTGACCAACTCACGACATTGTTCCAAGGTCTGCACACTCGAATTGAGGGTGCAGAGAAATAGGCTCCTCAAGATCCTCAAATTTCAGTTGAGACTATAAAGAGCATGCAACAAAAATTATGTCAGGTTTCTGACAAGTATCTCTTCTTTGACATAGACTTTAGAAAAAGGCATCTCTTTAGATAGGGAAAAGCTCCCAACAAATTCTCTACTAGTGACATCTCTTTAGAAAGGCATCTCTTTAGAAAGGTTCTCGAAGCACGCGCAGCTGTGCGAATGTTCATTAGGAACCTCCAACCTAAATATAACAAGCACTTAAAATTCCTGGGTCTAACTTCCTTCAAAGTAGTCTACAATATAGGAATCGAGATTGAAGACGAATTAATGAGAACTAAAGCTGATAACAACAACAACAACAACAATTAGAAGAATAAGAAGAACGACAATCCTTCTTCTTCTTCTTCTTCTTCTTCCCATCAAAACTCCAGTAATATCAATCTCGGCAAAGTCCTTTCTCATAACACTGTTAAGCAACAAGCTAGGAAAAACAGGGTCCACACGCCCATCGGAATAACATATGTAGATGCTTTTGATCGTCATCATAGTCAAGGCTTAATGAACCCTGTTGGTCCATCTAAAGACCCAGCTCCTGAGGATCGATCCCCAAATTGGAATGGTAATTCATATTGCAAATCTCATCGCTAATGGTCACGCACTCTACAGAGCAATGCTACAAGTTAAAGGATCGTATCCAAGAACTTATCGACAACAAGTTTTCAGTCTCTCCAAGCGGCAAAAAGGCTAATTGATAAGGAAGACAAGAACAAGATGGGATTCGCAATTAAGATTTCATGCATCTTTTTTCTATTTTTTTTTTACTTTTTTTTACCCTTTCCCCAATGAGTCTAGCATAGGATTTTCCTATCTATATTAAGCTATGTACTATTAACCATGTCATTAAATAAAATGAGCATATTACTTCCTTGCATTTGATCATGGTTTAATTTTGCATTTCACATTAAAAAAAATTCCTAGCCGCACAAGGTATACCAATGATTGGAGGCACCCCTTGTAGCCAAATTATTCCCTTTACCCTTTAAAAATACAAGTCTTTTTGGCAACCCATGTTGAGCCTCGTCAAACGATTGTCCTTTCTTTTTTTAACCCACAACTACCTAAACTTGGGATAGGAAGGAGTGCAACCCACGCAATATGCTAAACAAAACAAAAGATGAGTGATTTCCAACCAAAGTTCATATTTGAAAGAGAGCAAAAGAAAAATTCAAAAGTTAAAAAAAAAGATGCAAAAGCAAACAAAAAAATAAAGTGTGAAAAGGCAAATTTTCCAATGTCTTAGATATGAACATGTCTCAAATTGCGCCTCTTATCGAGTGCTTGGTACCATGCCTGAGAAACATGAATGCCAAGTGAGTGATAGATCGCATGATCAAGATTGCCCACACTTCTTCAATTCAAATCAAAAGAAAAATCTAAGAGCGCCATGTCCTAAATATAAAAACAAAAAGAGAGGTGAAGAAAGGAAAAAGAAGAAAACAAAAAGAAAGAGATGAACAAAAGGGAGAAACCTCAAGCTTGCAAACACAGTTATGCAACTGCAAGGTTACACACCTTTGCGGATTATATAGGTTTTGAGCCTTTATCCTTTGTTCCTTAACCTTTAGCCTAACCCCATTATAACCCTGAAAAGACCTCTTCGAGGTATACACACACTTGTGCCAAGTTTTGCTAGAGCTATGTTCAACCTGATTCCCAAAAGAAACGTAGGCAACCTCACATCGAGGTGCGGCTGAAATCAATCATAATCATCCATTTACATGCATGCATGATCATTTTCAAGGGATCCCCAATACTCATCCCTATACACTTACACTATTAGCCTACCTAACCTAAGAGTCACAATCCTTTGGCTCTTCTCACTATCTTGTTTCCACATCCATAGCCTTTGCGGCCTCCCTTAGTTTCGCTTTCACACACATTACTCACCACACATACATGATTAAATAATCCTTCCCTTTAGGAACTCCTTTTGTCATGAAATCTTGATTCACACCAAAGCTTGCTTCATCGTCTTCCGAGTCACAGAGCGATTATTGAATTGCAAAGTACTAGGTGCTTAGTCTACAAATCTAAGTCACACTAAATACTTTCGTCAGTGGAGTATCATTCGAAACGGTCTAGGATAATCCATTCTTACGCTACCTCAGACATGCACATACAACATTCAACTCAATTTTACATGCATCATAGCTCGACTTGATCTTCCCTTTGTTATCCATTTTTCTTTTGGGGAAGTTCAAAACTTCACCCCTCTTTTTATTGTCTTTTTCTTTTGGGGAAGTTCAAAACTTCACCCCTCTTTTTATTGTCTTTTTCTTTTGGGGAATTTTAAAACTTCACCAACACTTTTCTACATTTTCACATCTTTCCTTTTATCGGGAGAAAGTCGGGTACCCTCCACTTATAATAGAAATTAGGAAATTTTAGAAAATAACACCACAAAAAAGTCACGATTTTTATTATAACACCACAAAAAAAAATTTATTATAACACCACCAAAAAGCCCAAAAATTTGGTTTCACCACCACTTAACTTTGCCGTCCAAAGAAACCATTAAGTGGGGCCCATAATTGACGCATGTCAATAATCTATAGGTTTAAAAAATTAAATAAAAAAAAGATAAAAATTAAAAAAAAACTTATTCCCTAACCAAGCTAACCCCACCGCCGGAGCCACCTACCCCAGCCGCCGACACCCTACCCTCGGCCGTCGGCATCCCCTGCCCCCACCACCCATTCTTGCCTTCTCACTTCCTGGAAACCACCCCCACAGCGCAAACCCAACCAAGTCGTTGCAACTCCATCACCAGTCTCCTACCACCGCAACATCACGCCGCCACCACCTACCCCAACAACATCACCGAACTCCCCTCCTTTACCCAGATCCATTGCTGAAACCCCAACCTTTACCTAAACCCATACCCAAATACCGCTTTACATCTCTCACTATCACCGTCACCCTCACCTGAACCCAAACCCGCACCCAAACCAAATCGAATCGGGACTGAGGTTGGGTACGTGTGGTGCGTTGTTCTAGTGGTCGGCTAAGGGGAGTCGACAGCGTGGGTTAGGGTGACGACGGTGGGCCAGAGGGAACCGGCGCCGGTGGTGAAAGTGGTGGCTAGGTTAAGATATTAGGGGTTTTTTTTAAAAAAAAATTTCTTTTTTAATCCTGTAGATAACTGACACGTGTATAATATGGGGCCTGTTTGGGGGTTTTTTATGTGTCCTACGGGAGAGTTACAATTTCCTAGAATGCTCCTTCCTTCGCCTGTACCTGCACAAATAACGGAATACTCCGGCTGGGGCTGGGGTGTTCCGCCTCCGAAGATTAAGTTAGTCTCTTCCTAAAGGTGGAAATAAGACAATAAATGCTTCTCGATTTAAGAGCATTTTGCAAGGGGATTTGTGTTTTGTTGGTTTTTGGGAAAATGATTCGATCCCCATAAATGAGGTCTGCCCTTACTATTTATAGTAGGGAAGAGCAATACCTCAATTAGGGTACAAAGACATGTGTCGCAAAGGGATTGGGCCTTTGCTGACCGTTGCAAGCTTGACACGTGGCAGGCTTTTATTGGGCCACGTGTCTTAGGGTATTTTTACCCTAAACATCTGCCCCTCACAGGTGTGACGTGGAATGTCCACGTGTCACCTGTGACAAGTGTCAGACGCATGGGAGGAGACGGTTCGTCTTCTTCCCCCCTTTTTTCAAATTTCAAGTTTTTAGGGCAGAAGGCATCGTTTCGCCTTCTGCTCCTTCTATAAATACATGAAATTCTCTCTCTCCTCCACACTTTACATATTTCTTCAAAAATTCTCTTGAGAGCGCTCTGATACCGGCTGCATTATTTCCTAAGTTTTCTTGCATCCGGCATTTTCAAGTGAATCACATCCGGCGACCGGTTGGGCTCTTTTTCTCCAATCTCTAAGGTACCGGCTGCCCTTTTCTTTTTACTTTTGCTTTTGTTGATTTTGAACGTTTCACCCCATCCGGGTTGCATGCCGCCTGGGGGGCCTTTAACCCATATCCCATTGTTGGATCTTCTCCCCCAGCCGGCATAGCACCGCCTGGGAGTCTTCAACATTTAAGCATCATGCATTTTAACACCCCCATCCGGTTTAACACCGTCAAGGATGTTTTTTACGAGCTTTAATCAAGTGATTTCAAAAAACCCCAACCGGTTTTGAAGCCGGTTGGGTCATCATCCTTGCCTCTACATTTTTCAAAGAATTTTAAGAATGCATTCAGTATACCCCCATCCGGCATCCAACCGGATGGGGGTTGTTTGAGCAATCTAGCTTTTCTCAAACATTATTCACATAGCTCGCATCCGGTATTTAACCGTATGGGGGTTGTTTGAGCAGCCTTTGGCTTTTTCTCAAACTTTATTTAAATAGCCCCCATCCGGTATTTAACCGTATGGGGGTCGTTTGAGCAGCCTTTGGCTTTTCTTAAATTATCCGAATGCCCCATCCGGTATTAAACCGTATGGGGGTCGTTTGAGCAGCCTTTAGCTTTTTCTCAAACATCATTAAAATAGCCCCCATCCGGTATCTAACCGTATGGGGGTTGTTTGAGCAGCTTTTAACTTTTTCTCAAACATCCGCATGCCCCATCCGATATTTAACCGTATGGGGGTCATTTGAGCAGCCTTTAGCTTTTTCTCAAACATCCGCATGCCCCATCCGGTATTTAACCGTATGGGGGTCGTTTGAGCAGCCTTTAGCTTTTTCTCAAACATCCGCATGCCCCATCCGGTATTTAACCGTATGAGGGTCGTTTGAGCAGCCTTTAGCGTTTTCTCAAACATCATTAAAATAGCCCCCATCCGGTATCTAACCGTATGGGGGTTGTTTGAGCAGCTTTTAACTTTTTCTCAAACATCCGAATGCCCCATCCGGTATTTAACCGTATGGGGGTCCTTTGAGCAGCCTTTAGCTTTTTCTCAAATGTTCAAATGAACCCCATCCGGAATCCACCATTTGTGGAGCCTTTGAATCGGTCTGTTAAATATATTTGATTTATTTCTTTATTTCAGCTTCCAAATAATTCGAAGAATTCCGCCTGGGGAGATTTCAAACCATCATCCTAATCAAACCTCAATACTCAAAGGTACCGCCTGCGTCCTATACTTTGTCCCTTTCTTTTAATTCTGGTTAAGTATCACTAGGATATGGACTCCACCAATGCACACACGGCACAACCTACGACTGTTGTCAGCCGGTCACCAGGGACGGCTGAGTCTAGGACTGGGATTGCCGTCTGGGGGTGCTTGGATCAACCTTCACCTACGTCGAATCCGACCATCTCTGTTCATGTGCAAGACAGAATGGCTCGGATCAGAGTGACGACAATCGACCCGGACTACCAGTCTGATGATGCAGTCGCTGACCCGGCTGCCCTTATAGATCAAGAACAAGCCGAGGAACCGGCTGAGGTTGGTCCTAATGAGGAGTTTCCACCAAATTTTCCAAGTACACCTAGCACCCCGGGTGACAGTATGTTAGATAGCTCCGGTTCTGGCGGTGAGGAATCCGTAGAGGAATCCGGAGAAAGATCAGCCGGCAATGAGGAGCCTGGCCCTGATGGAGAGTCTCCGGGGACGGCTGACCCTGTAGACGCAGAAGCGTACAAATGGCCGGCTGCTGGTGACCCAACCGATATGACCATGTCAGCCAGGGATGTGGTTACCTTAAACGCTACGCTTCCGGCCTTTTTGGAGAAGAAGCCAGTTGGGGAAGGCTGGGAAGTGCTTGTCCCTCCGGTTGAGGCAAGCGTCGTATGGTCTGATGACGTAGAAAATGCCGACAATTATTTCGGCTGTTATGAGGCGGCGTTCACAGCCGGTCTCCGTTTTCCCCTTCACCACTGCATCAAAGCCATATTAAGGGGGTACGATTTAGGCATATGGCAGTTGACTCCTAACTCGTGGGTCAACATACTTGGATATATAGCCGCCTGCGAAATGCAGGATGTAAGACCAAGCTGGGAAGCCTTTGCACATATGCATTATCTCAGCAGGGCGCCGGGTGGGTGGAACGCATGGTATACTCTAACCACGCACCCGGAGTATATGATGACTTTGGACAAACCGTCCAAATGGAGTAGCTGGAAGAGAAAATTTTATGTCGTTTCTTCCCCGTCTCCTCAACTTAATCGCCGGCTGCGCAGATACAATAAGCACCCAGCTTTACTTGGTAGGAAGTGCGCCCTTCCTAGAGTGCCCAGCGAGGCATGGGATAAAATAATGGAGAAGGGCCTCTTCAAGAAGACAACCTCCCGCATGGATGACGGGAGCGAGATAATAGTTCCCCATTTCTGGGTGCCTCGCCCCGACTGGTTCAAGGACGAGGCATTTCTCTCCGCCTGCAACCTTAGCACCATATTTTTCTTACCACCGGCCCTAGCCGCCTGATATTGGAATGTTGTACAAAATATTAAACATTTTTCTTTTGCAGGAGTTGCAATGGAGAGGCTGCCTCAGGAAAAGACACCGGCTACCTCAGCCGTCCTGCTCCGGAAGGAGCAAATAGAGAAAAAGAAGTCGCAGCTGGCGGCTAAAGACAGTGGGGTAACATTTCTCATCCTTTTCACCGGTTGCAGCATCTGTATACTATGTTGATATTAACCGGTTGGTTTTGTATATTTGCAGGCTGGGAGCAAGGGTGTTCCTCGCTCTCTGTCCAAAATGGTCAAAAGACCGGCGGGGGACCTTCCTCTGCCTGTTGCTAAGGTAATGAGGAGGCCGCCCCCCCCCCCCCCCGTCGGCTATCACTACCTCTCAACCGCCTGCAGGAGGCAGGCCTACTACTGGGGGCCCCTCAGTGGCATAATTCCCACCATTGAAGTGGTGGATGAAACTGCGAAGGAGCCGGCGACTCCGGCTGGCCAGACTCAAACGGGTACTGGTTCCAATGCGGCTTGGGGTGATTCTGCCCCACAGTCCGAGAGAGGTATGACTTTAGCCTTTGATCCCCCCTGGCCGCTTGGGCCTATGAGCGTAAAAACCCAAGCCTGCCAATCCGAGGATTCTTCTGGCAGTCGTCAGAATATTGGTGAGGCGTATGCTCGACACCTGACAGATAAATCTCTAATTGCAGATGCTTCATCCAGCCGGCCCAACTATCATCAGTACGCCAAAAGGATGATCCGGACACTTACCCGGTCTGAAAAAGAGGCAGTGCCGGCTGTTCATTCAGTCAACCTTGACCGGATCACATCTCTCCTGGCTGAGGTAAGTTATACCGGATGCATTACTTGTAATTTCTTTTTGTTAACCGTTCCAGTTGTTTGAAAATAGGTTATAACTTTCATCTACCGGCTGATATCACAGGTGATGCTGAGGGTTGACGGGCTTCAGGTTCCCTTGCGCAAGAAGCAAGAGGAGGTAAGGGATGCTCAGAGACGGGCATCTGGGCTCATTGATGTTTCCCAATACAATGCCATTAGATATGACATGGAAACTAAACGGCGAGAGTTGGAACAGGAGGAATTGCTGAAGCAAACTATTGCGGCTGCTGAGGCGGAGAAAGCGAGGGCAGATGCGCTGGATCTAAAGGTCAAAACTCTCCAAGCCGATCTCAAGGCTTTAGAGGGAGCTGACACTGAAAACACCGACCTTCGCAGTGATGTCAACCGGCTCAAGAACAAACTTGCTTCTTCTTAGGCGGCTCATAAAGAAGAGCTAAAAAAGGAACAAAGCCGCCTGATTGCTGAGAACGAGGCTGACAATGAGGAGCGTATGAAGATCGCCTGGAGGCTCATACACCCAAACTGTGAGTATGAGTTCTTCGACCTCCGGTACAAGTACGCCTCAGAGGTGTACGATGCCCAGGTCCTTGGACTGGCTCCGCCTGCCTCCTTCGAGGAATGGGCAGGTGTGGCTGAAGAACAAGAGGGTGGAGAAGAAGCGCAGACTCAAACGCCGGCTGAAGAGCAGGGGCAAGAACAAGAGCCGGAGCAGCATCAGCAGCAGTAGGAGCAGCATTGACTTCTTTTTACTTCTTTTACCGGCCTGCGTGCCGTGTATTCTATATGTTTCCCTTCCGGACGGGGTCCGGTTTAACATTACCTTTGATATTCTATAATTTTAATCTAGTGACCGACACAGTCGGCTTTGATATTCTATTATTTTTGCATTTGAATGTTTTTTTTTTTTTGGTTAGCATACTCATCCGGTTAACATAATTATCCGTTTTATATAAGCCGGATGAGGTAACGATATGTTATGCCCTTAAAATGGCCAACTGTTTACTCCAACGGTAGACAGGCAGCCGTTTCACGACACCCGGATGGGTGATCAGTGACTGATCTAACCTTGTCCCGGCTGGTACAATAACATGCCCCTGAAATGGCCAACTGTTTACTCCAACGGTAGACAGGCAGCCGTTTCACGGCAGCCGGATGGGTGATCAGTGACTGATCTAACCTTGTCCCGGCAGGTACAATAACATGCCCCTGAAATGGCCAACTGTTAACTCCAACGGTAGACAGGCAGCCGTTTCACGGCAGCCGGATGGGTGATCAGTGACTGATCTAACCTTGTCCCGGCTGGTACAATAACATGCCCCTGAAATGGTCAACTGTTTACTCCAACGGTAGACAGGCAGCCGTTTCACGGCAGCCGGATGGGTGACCAGTGACTGATCTAACCTTGCCCCGGCTGGTATCCCCGAATGGACCTCTTTTGGGTCCTTGCCGGGTGAAACCTGGATATGATGGATCATTTCTAACGGCTGTACATTTTTATGAAAATGCCGTTTTGAGTTATGGATCGCTAGAACAATGTACCACCCGAAAGGGAGCTGTTCTCTTCAACGATATCACCCGGATGGGTGTCGCCGGATGACTGCTCTTTTTGGAGCAGTGCATTTAATACGCGTTCTTCCGTCTGTGATCTTTCACTAGACAGGTGCAAATACATTTGTATGAATGGAAATTATATGCTTTCTCATTTCAATACTATACAAAAAATTACAAAATCCTTAGAAGTAGTACTTTTTCAAGTTATCTACATTCCAGGTACGAGGCAGCCGCATTCCGTCTGGGGTTTCCAGGCGGTATGTGCCGTTTCTAACCTCATCAAAAATCCGGTAAGGTCCTTCCCAATTTGGGGTCAGTTTCCCTTGCTCGTTTGCCCTTCCGGTTGCTTCAAGCTTTCGCAACACAAAATCTCCAACCTTGAGGGGGCGTTTACACACCCTTCTGTTGTAGGCCCTCGTCATTCGCAGACGGTAGATTTCATGACGCAAGGTGGCGTTGCCCCTTCTCTCAGGAAGAGTATCTAAAGCTAGGCGCATAGCTTCCCAATTCGCCTCTTCATCATATAACATGATTCTAAGTGTCGGCTCATATAATTCAATGGGAAGTACCGCCTCGGTGCCATATGCCATAAGAAACGGAGTTTCCCCGGTTGACCCCTTCTCACTAGTTCGGATAGACCAAAGAACATGAGTCAACTCTTCTGCCCAAAGACCACCTGCCTTTTCAATCTTTTTCTTTATGCCGCCTGAGATGAGCTTGTTAAAAGCTTCAACTTGGCCGTTTGCTTGCGGCCGGCCTACAGATGCAAAGTAATGGGAAATTCTTGATCTTGCAACCAAGTCTTTAAGATAGGCGTTTCGAACTGGGGGCCGTTGTCAAAGACCATTCGCATTGGTACACCGAACCGGGTGATGACATTTCTTCAGATAAAAGAGATGACATCCTTAGTTTTGATGCCCTTAACCGCCTCGGCCTCAACCCACTTGGTGAAGTAATCAACTGTCACCAAGATATATCTTTTGCCGCCTGGGGCAGGTGTGTATGGCCCCAAAATATCCATGCCCCATTTTGCAAAGGGAATTGGGCTGCAAACAGTTGTTAAGTTGGTTGCCGGCTGCCTGATCAGCCGACCGAACCTCTGGCACTTGTCACATCTTTTTACCATATCTAGAGCATCCGCCTCAAGGGTAGGCCAAAAGTATCCTTTCCCCTTTCTGGGGTAACACATTTGAATAGCGGCTGCAAGTAACCCTTCCGGAAAAGTTCACCTTTGTGCATTACGAAGCTTAATGCTCGTCTATTAAGAGCAGCCGCCTCTAATGAGGCACCCGGTAGAGTGCCGTCTACCAGGTAATCCCGGATGGGGTCCATCCAAGTGGAGCTTCGATCTAGAACTCCAATGGGGTCGCAGTCAATGCTTTTCTTTTCCATGACTTCCCAGAACACTGCCCTAGGCGTATCACATGTGGCGGATGATGCGAGTTTTGATAATGCATCCGCCTGATTATTCTCGGACCTGGGTACTTGACTTAGATTGAATTCATCAAATACCCCAGCCTCCTCCTTGACCGCCTGAAGATACTTAATCATCACCGGATGGGTGGCCTCATAGTCACCGTTGCACTAGCTAACGATGAGTTGAGAATCTGAACAGGCGTCAACTTTCCGTGCCCCGGCTGCCTTACACATGCGGATACCGGCTAGCAGGGCCTCGTATTCAGCTTCATTATTCAAAGCTTGAAACTTGAATCGTAGAGCATACTCGTATTTGTCCCCCTCTGGAGAATGACAAATTACGCCTGCCCCACAGCCATTCAGCGTAGAACTCCCGTCTACATAAACTTTCCAAACTTGATCTGTCTTATTCGGCTGTATCGGCCTTGTCATTTCAACAATGAAGTCGGCAAACGCCTGACCCTTCACCGCCCGTCTGGGTTCAAAAGTGATTTCTAAACTTTGTATTTCCACAGCCCATTTAATCATTCTTCCGGATGACTCCAAAGTGGTCATAGGCCTTTTGAGCGGCTGGTCAGTGAAAACGGTAACCGGATGGGCCAGGAAATACGGTTTCAGTTGCTTGACTGCTTTGAACAATGCCAGACCGAATTTTTCAATCATGGGATATCGAAGTTCAGCATTCCGGAGGACATGGCTTATAAAGTAGACCGGGAGCTGGTTGCCGTCTCTCTCAGCAAGGAGGACGGCACTCAAGGAATGATCTGAGATGGCCAGGTACATGTAGAGAGCCTCCTGGGGTAGGGGACTCACTAATCTTGGCAAAGAATGCAAGTGTTGCTTCAGCCTTTTGAAAGCCGCCTCAGCCTCTTCACCCCATTCAAACCTCGATCTCTTTTTGATTGCTTGAAAGAAATACAGGCACTTGTCACCTGACCGGTTGAGGAATCTCCCCAATGCCGCCAGGC
Source organism: Chenopodium quinoa (assembly GCF_001683475.1). NCBI lineage: Eukaryota > Viridiplantae > Streptophyta > Magnoliopsida > Caryophyllales > Amaranthaceae > Chenopodium > Chenopodium quinoa. The sequence goes on from NW_018744704.1 coordinate 102,796, forward strand.
AACCGGTAAGATTTTGAGCCTCTCTGACAGTACGAGGCGACTGCATGTCAATTACCACCTGTACTTTGTCCGGATTAGCCTCTATGCCTCTCTAATCAATCAAAAATCCGAGGAACTTCCCAGACTCAACTCCAAAGACGCATTTTTTCGGGTTTAACATGACTCTATGCCGCCTGAGGGTGGTGAATGTTTCTCGGAGGTCGGTTTGATGATCCGCCTGAAGCTTTGACTTGACTATCATATCATCGATGTACGCCTCCACATTTCTTCCAATCTGGTCATAAAAGACCGAGTTCATCATTCGTTGGAAAGTGGCAGGCGCATTCTTCAACCCAAATGGCATCACCGTGTAGCAGTGGAGCCCCTGATCTGTGACAAAAGCCGTTTTCACTTGGTCTTTCTTCCACAAGGGTATCTGGTGGAAGCCGGAGTAGGCATCCATGAAACTCATCAGGGCATGGCCGGCTGTAGAGTCTACCAAATGATCTATCTTTGGAAGCGGGTAGATATCTTTGGGACAAGCCCTGTTCAGATCCGTGTAATCTACGCACATCCGCCAGGTTCCATTCGGCTTTTTCACAAGGACGACGTTGGCTACCCAATCCGGGTAGTAACATGGCCGGATGAACCCAGCATCTAAGAGCTTCTTGACCTCGGCTGCTGCCGCCTGGGACCTTTCCTCGCCATGGTTCCTTTTCTTTTGCCTGACTGGCTTCTTTTTAGGATCCACAACAAGTTTATGAACAGCAAGATCCGGACACACACCCGGCATCTCTTCTACTTCAAAGGCAAACACGTCTTTGAACTCCTTTAGCAAAAGGAGCAAATCTGATCCCAAACTTTCAAACGCAACCGTCCCAACCTTGACGGTTCTGTCTGGCCGGCTGTCTTCAAGCACAATGTCAATTATTTCTCCAGCCGGCTGGGGGTGTAGGACGTCTGGCCTCTCCCCGGACAGTGATTGCTATCGTTTCTCCTTTACAGGCGCCAGCTGGTCCGCCTTCCTTTTTTTGCCGGCTGGCTTAGCAGCAGGCAATCTTTGATCACAGTCGTCAAGCTCGACTATGTCTTTGTCAAGCGTGGGTTTGATGTCCGAGAGGTAACACTCTCTCGCCATCTTCTGGTCCCCTCTCAAGGAACCGACTGTGCCATCATCCCTTTCAAACTTGATCAACATTAGAGATGGGATGATGACCGCCTTAGAGATGTTAAGGGCTGGGCGGCCAATAATCAGGTTGTAGGCAGTCAGCTCTCCTACAACAAGAAACTTGACAACCATGTGCCGGCCCTTTCCCTTTTCTCCGGACCGGATGGGTAGATCAATCATGCCCACCGGCTGCACTACTCCTCCCCCAAAACCTACAAGAGGATGTGGGGTCGGATACATGCTACTGGGTTTATACTTGAGTTTCTCCAAGCACCGGTAGCTGATAATGTCGGATGAGCTCCCGGTATCAATCAGGATCCGCCCAACTCTTTGATTGGCGATTGTGCACTCGATGACTAATGGGTCATCATGAGGCCGCCTGACCTCTCCTCTATCTTTCTCGGAGATGTTAACTTCCAGAAATGAATATTCAGACGACTGGCCTTCATCCACTGAGTTGACCAGTCTCCGAATGTTATCTTTTGTGCCCCGGATGGTAGGCCCGCCTCCCGCAAATCCACCGGCTATGGTTAGGATGGTTTCCTCATCCGTATCCGATAGAGCAGCCGGCATCTTTGGGGGTGGTCCTCTTAATTGCTTGGGAGCACCCTTTGACTTGGATAGGTATGATTTGAGAGCGCCTTCGTCATCCAGCCGATCAAAGAGCCGCCTGAGGCTATAGCAACCCTCCGTGTCATGGCCAATTTCCTGATGAAAAAGGCAATATTTGCTCTTATCCCGGACGCCTAAGGGACTCTTCATGGGAGCTGGCTTTTCAAGATTCAACCGGTCCTTTACTTCATTGAGAATGGAGGCACAGTCCTTGTTGAACTCGTACTTGGGCACATACGGATCCGACCTCTTTCTTTTCCGGAAAGGTTGTCCGGATGTGTCTGCCGCCCATACCCCTTTTCTCTTGTCTTCCTTCTTGGCCGACTGGGTAGGCCGATTATCTTTTTTATCGGATCTTTTGTAATCCGTTTGAAGTTTCACAGCACATAATTCCATTGCCTGAATGTAGGCCTCCGCCTCCATGAGCGCCTCGTGAAGAGTAGAGACCCTCTTCCTAACCAAGTCAAACTTAAAGGTTGATCCGTCTTTTAAACCTTTAAAGAAATTAGTATAGGCAACATCATCAGGTTAAACCGCCTGACATATGATCGGAGCCCCTCTTTATCTCCCTGCTGGATTGCCCCTAGATCAAGGCTTGTTTTCTTGGCCGGGATGTTCATAGAAAAGTTGGACGTAAACCAGTAGGCCAAGGTCCTGAAATTATTGATGCATCTGGCTGGGAGGTTACCAAACCAACGTTGAGCAATCCCTTTCAACGTTGCCGGGAAGCACCTACACCATGAGGCATCGTCCAAACCCTGCAAATACATCAGGTTGGTGTATGCCATGAGGTGATCTTCCGGGTTGGTGGTACCGTCATAGGCACCTACCAATACGTTCTTGATCTTAGCCGGCTGGATCATCTCGGTGATTTCTCTAGAGAACGCCGTTGGCTGCTCCACAAGGTTGAGCAGCTGGAGCTGCCAGTCCGTAGGCTGGAGAGGCGGCTGCTGATGCCCCCCGAAAAGACCCGGTTGGGCATACGGAGATCCAAAAGGCGTGTGTGGAGTTCCATGCAGTGCCGGTTGGATCATATGAGGGCCGGACCGAGCGGAAACCTCTCTCGTCCGGCTGTCATAGTTTGTTCTCGAGTGCCTCCCTGAGGTGGCATTGAAACTGTCTCGAAAGGTTGATGTAGAAGCTGTCTCGGAACGCTACTGAGTCTTTTTATCTTGAATTAGCGTCCGGGCATCAGAATAGACTTTCTTGGTTCCATCCGGCTAAATGTGCCGGACGGGCTTTCTGACTCCGTCTACAGGAGTGTGTATCTTTGAGAAATCAAAGGGCCTTGTCGGCATATTTGACTTCGGATGCGGGGTAGGTGCTCTACCCTTGACTGTTTTTGCTGTCTGTTTTGCCAGACGCCTTTCTTCCGCCTGACCCTTACGGGGGCCGGCTGTATTGTCCAAAAGGCCTCTGATCTCTCCTTTGAAGCTCATCATCATGTTTATGAGTTCATCTCTGGAGACTGGGTGGCTCCCTCTGGAGCGGGAGTCAACCCAAGCGGTCCCCTAGTAGGATGACTTGGGCCTGCCTGATGCTCTGCTCGTTCCCTCTTGTCTTTGGAACGAGTGTGCTTGGTTCTGAAGGAACCATCGGCAGCCGTGTAGGCTTCAATCTCATGATTGTCGGATGTGTCTTGGTCCGAGTGGACCTCAAACTCATCAGCAGGTTGACTGTTTTTACCCGGCTGTACCGGTTCTGAAGTCATCTAGAAAGTAATCTACCTTTGGCTTTTCTTAAAATATCCGAATGCCCCATCCGGTATTAAACCGTATAGGGGTCATTTGAGCAGCCTTTAGCTTTTTCTCAAACATCATTAAAATAGCCCCCATCCGGTATCTAACCGTATGGGGGTTGTTTGAGCAGCTTTTAACTTTTTCTCAAACATCCGCATGCCCCATCCGGTATTTAACCGTATGGGGGTCGTTTGAGCAGCCTTTAGCTTTTTCTCAAACATCCGCATGCCCCATCCGGTATTTAACCGTATGGGGGTCGTTTGAGCAGCCTTTAGCTTTTTCTCAAACATCCGCATGCCCCATCCGTATTTAACCGTATGGGGGTCGTTTGAGCAGCCTTTAGCGTTTTCTCAAACATCATTAAAATAGCCCCCATCCGGTATCTAACCGTATGGGGGTTGTTTGAGCAGCTTTTAACTTTTTCTAAAACATCCGAATGCCCCATCCGGTATTTAACCGTATGGGGGTCCTTTGAGCAGCCTTTAGCTTTTAACCACGTGGTCGTGGGTTCGATCCCCACAGACGGCGCCAGATGTTTGGGGGTTTTTTATGTGTCCTACGGGAGAGTTACAATTTCCTAGAATGCTCCTTCCTTCGCCTGTACCTGCACAAATAACGGAATACTCCGGCTGGGGCTGGGGTGTTCCGCCTCCGAAGATTAAGTTAGTCTCTTTCTAAAGCTGGAAATAAGACAATAAATGCTTCTCGATTTGAGAGCGTTTTGCAAGGGGATTTGTGTTTTGTTGGTTTTTGGGAAAATGATTCGATCCCCATAAATGAGGTCTGCCCTTACTATTTATAGTAGGGAAGAGCAGTACCTCAATTAGGGTACAAAGACACGTGTCGCAAAGGGATTGGGCCTTTGCTGACCGTTGCAAGCTTGACACGTGGCAGGCTTTTATTGAGCCACGTGTCTTAGGGTATTTTTACCCTAAACAGGGCCCACTAATGATTTTTTAGATGGCGCTAAATACTGGTGGTGAAATCAATTTTTTGAGTTTTTTTAGTGGTGTTATAATAAAAAGTTTTTTTTTTTTTGTGGTGTTATAATCAAAATTTGGGTTTTATTTGTGGTGTTATTTTCTAAAATTTCCTAGAAATTAACGAAATTTTCTTACACTTTTCGCTTGCATCATAGCATACACTTACAGACTCGCACTTACACTCGAAAAAAACATTTATAACCCATGCCCACAAACAAATATTGATAATCAAATACATTACACAAATCGCAATCCATACAAGTCCCTTGGAAAACTTTGTTTTTACAGGTCTCAGTTCAATCACTATTAAGATTCTTGATGCATAGAAGCGTCTTACTCTTAAGGCCTCTCAGTGAATAGAGGCCAGTCATCTTAAACTTCTCAATGCGAAGAAGCTTGCTTCTCAATGAGAAGAAGTTTGCTTCTCAATGCGTAGAAGCATTTATATTCTTAAACTTCTCAATCCAAAGAAGTTTGCCTCTCAGTGTGTAGAAGCATTTTGTTTTTAGGTTTCTCAGTGCGTAGAAGTTTGTTTTAGGCTTCTTAATGCGTAGAAGTTTGTTTTAGGCTTCTCAATGCGTAGAAGTTCGTTTGAGGCTTCTCAATGTGTAGAATTTTGTTTTAGGTTTCTAAGTGCGTAGAAGTTTGTTCTTCTTAGGCTTCTCAGTGCGTAGAAGTTTTTTCTATCATCCTTTAACCCCTTATCAATGCGTAGGAACCCTTTTCAATGCGTAGAAACCTTTTCTCAGTTCGTAGAAACCATTTTAATTTCTCAATGCGAAGAAACTATCCCATTTCTAGGCTTCTCAGTGCGTAGAAGTTTTCCTTCTTAAGCTTCTCGGTATGTAGGATATTTCCTTCTTATCTTCTCGGTGCGTAGAAGTTCCTTGTTAATTTCTCAATGCGTAGGAGTTCCTTCTTAACCTCTCGGTGAGCGGGAGTTCCTTCTTAACTTCTCAGTGCGTAGGAGTTTCTTTTTATCTTAAGCTTCTCGGTGCCTAGGATTTTCTTCTTATCATAGGCTCCTTAGTGCATAGGAGTTTTTTCTTATTTTGGGCTACTCAATGCGTAAGAGTTTCTTCCTATTCTAACCTTTTTGATGCATAGGCATTTCTTCTTATTTTGAGCTTCTTGGAGCATATAAGCCATTAATTGTTGTAAACTTCTCGGTGCGTAGAGTTAGCTTTCAGTTTTGGCCGATTTTGGACTTTACCGGGCCGAGAAAAAAAAGTAGTCGGGATGGTTCCTGTGGACCTTCACAGCACCCTAGAGGCCATTTGAGTGGCTGGAACCGTCCACTTTGCCTCCAGTTGGATAATTATCCCGTATAACCTTTTATCAACCGAAGGCCGGTTATACATGTTGAGGTTGACTGTTGATCAGATACGGTTTTGGGCAGTATTATATGTCCTCGGGAAGCGTCCGTTGCAATACCATGAGTTTTCTGCTCCGGGGCCCAAAACCTCCAAAAATCGGCCAAAAAGCATGGATTATAGCCTTAGGTTTTCACCGAATTTCGGATTTTTCGAGCCGAGAAAAAAAAAGTGGTTAGGATGGTTCCTGTTGACCTTCACAGTAAAACACCCCGGAGGCCAGTTGACTAATTAAAACCGTCTACTTTACCTCCGGTTGTCTCATAATCTCATATTACTTTTTATCAACCAAAGGCCGATTGTGCATGTATGTGGCAGACTATTGACCATATACGGTTCCTAGGCACCATTATATGTCCTCCAGATGCGTCCAGTGTGATTCTGTGAGTTTTCGATTTCGGGCCCCAAATCCTTCAAAAGCGACCAAAAAGAATAGATTATTTCCTTCAGATTTTGTCGATTTTGGAATTTTCTAGGACAGGGAAAAAAGTGTCTGGGATGGTTTCTGTGGACCTTCACAGCACCTTGGAGGCCATTTGAGTGGTTGGGACTGTTCACTTTGCCTCCGGTTGGCTCATTATCCCGTATAGGTTTTTATCAACCAAAGGCCGATTGTGCATGTATGTGGCAGACTGTTGACAAAATACGGTTTTGGGCAGCAATACATGATTCCGAGATGCGTCCGTTGCGATTCCGTGAGTTTTAGGCTCCGAGGCCCGAAACCTCCAAATTCGGCCAAAAAGCGTTTATTATAAGCCTTTAGTTTTAGCCGATTTTGGACTTTACAGAGCCAGGAGAAAAAATTGGCTGGCATGGTTCATGTGGACCTTCATAGCACCCCGAAGGCCATTTGAGTTGTTGGAATCATCTACTTTGCCTCTGGTTTTCTCATAATGTCATATGACGTTTTATCAACAGAAGGCCGATTGTGCTTGTATGTGGCAGATTGTTGACCAGATACCGTTCCGAGCAGCATTATATGTCCTCGAGATGCGTCCAATGTGATTCCATGAGTTTTTAGCTCCGGGCTGTGAATCCTCCAAAAGCAGCCAAAAACCATGGTTTTTCAGTTTTGGCCAATTTAAGACTTTTCCAGGCTTGGAAAAAAAAGTGGCCAGGATAGTTTCTGCGGACCTTCACAGCACCCCGGAGGCCATTTGAGTAATTGGAACCGTCCAGTCTGCCTCCAGTTGGCTAATTATCCCATCTAGCTTTTTATCAACAAAGGGTGATCGTGCATGTATGTGGCAGACAGTCGACCAGATACGGTTTTGGCCAGCATTTTATGACCCCGGTATGCGTATATTGCAATTTCGTGAGTTTTCAGCTCCGGGCCCCGAAACCTCCAAAATCAGCCAAAAACGTGCATTATAGCTTTCAGTTTTGGTCGATTTTGGACTTTTTCGGGCCGGGGAAAAAAAAGAGGTCGGGATGGTTCCTACGGAGCTTTATAGCACCTTGGAGGCCATTTTAGTAGTTGGAACCATCTACTTTGCCTCTAGTTTGCTCATTATCCCGAATAGTTTTTTATCAACCGAAGGCCAATTATGCATGTATATTGATAACTCTTGACCAAATACGGTTTCGGGCAGCATATGTCTCTAGCATGCGCCTTTTGCGATTCTGTGAGTTTTTGGCTCTGGGCCCCTATACCTCAAAAATCGGCCAAACAACATGGATTATAGCCTTTAAGTTTGGCCGATTTAAGACATTTCCTGGCCGGGGAAAAAAGTATCCAGGATGGTTCCTGTGGACCTTCACAGCACCCTAAAAGCCATTTGAGTGGTCAGAACCATCCACTTTACCTCCGGTTTTCTCATTATCCCGTAAAGCTTTTTATCAACTGAAGATCGATTGTGCATGTATGTGGCAGACCATTAACCAGATACGGTTCTGGGTAGCATTATATGACCCCGGGTTGCGTCTGTTGCGATTCCTTGACTGTTCGACTTCGGGTCCAGAAATGTCCAAAATCGGCCAAAAAGCATGGATTATAGCCATTAGTTTTGGGCCGATTTTGGACTTTTTTGGTTCGGGAAAAAAAAGTGGCCATGATGGTTCCTGTGGACCTTCACAGAACCCCATAGGTTATTTGAGTGGTTGAAACTGTCCACTTTGCCTCCGGTTGGCTCATTATCCTATATAGCTTTTATCAATCGAAGGCCGATTGTGAATGTATGCGGCACTCTGTTGACCGGATACTGTTCGGCTGGCATTATATAACCTCGGGATGCGTCCATTTTAATTCCATGAGTTTTCAGCTCCAGGCCTTGAAACCTCCAAAATCAGCAAAAACCGTGGATTATAGCCTTCACTTTTGGCTTATTTTAGACTTTTTTGGGCCGGGAAAAAAAAGTGGCCCGGATAGTTTCTATGGATCTTCACAGCACCCCATAAACCATTTGAGTGGTTGGAACCGTCCATTTTGCCTCCGGTTGGCTCATTATCCTGTATAGCTTTTTAATCAACTGAAGGCCAATCGTGCATGTGTGTGGTAGACTGTTGACCAGATACGGCAAAAATATTTTTTGTTTTCAGCTCCAGAACTCGAAACCTCCAAAATCGGCCAAAAAAGCATGGATTATAGCCTTCAGTTTTAGCCGATTTTGGACTTTTTCTTGCTGGGAAAAAAAAAGTGGTCGGGATGGTTCCTGTGGACCTTTACAGCACCCCAAAGGTCTTTTGAGTAGTTGGAACCGTCCACTTTTCCTGGGGTTGGCTCATATGCATGTATGTGGAAGAATGTTGACCAAATACGGTTTCGAGCAACATTATATATCCCTGGGATGCGTCCGTTACGATTTCATGAGTTTTCGACTTTGGGTCCCGAAACCTCCAAAATCGCCCAAAAAGCGTGGATTGTAGGCTTCAGTTTTGGCTAATTTTGGACATTTCGGGCTGAGAAAAAAAAGTGGGCGGGATGGATTCTGTGGATCGTCACAGCACCCTAGAGGATATTTGAGTAGCTGAAACCGTCCACTTTGCCTCCTGTTGGATCATTATCTCGTACAGTTTTTTTTATCAATCAAAGGCTGATTTAGCATGTATGTGGAAGACTATAGACCAAATACGGTTCCGAGCAGCATTATATGTTCCCGGGATGCTTCCATTGCGATTCCGTAGGTTTTCGGCTCTAGGCCCTGAAACCTCAAAAATCGGCCAAAATTATAAACTTCAGTTTTAGCCGATTTTGGACTATTCCTCGTCGGGAAAAAAAATGGCCGCGATGGTTCATGTGGACCTTCACAGCACTTTGGAGGCCATTTGAGTGGTTGGAACCATCCATTTTTCCTCCAATTGGCTCATTATCCCATATAGCTTTTTATCAACCGAAGGCCGATAGTGCATGTGTGTGGCACACTGGTTACCAGATATTATTCCGGGCAGCATTATATGACCTCGGGATGTGTCCATTGCGATTCCGTGGCCTTTTCAGGTTCGAGCCTAGAAACCTCCAATATCAGCCAAAAAGCGTGGATTATAGCCTTCAGTTTTGGCCAATTTGGGACTTTTTCGGGCCGAAAAAAAGGGTAGAATGGTTCCTATGGACCTTCACAGCACCCTAGAGGCCATTTCAGTAGGTTGAATTGCCAGTTTGCCTCAAGTAGGCTTATTATCCCATATAGCTTTTTATCGAACGAGGGCCGATTATACATGAATGTGGAGGATTGTTGACCAAACTACAGTTCCGGGCAGCATTATATGTCCCCTGGATGCGTCCGTTGCGCTTTTGTGAATTTTTGGCTCCGGGCCCCAAAACCTCAAAAATCGGTCAAAAAACGTGGATAGCCTTTAGTTTTAGCCGGTTTTGGACTTTTTCGAGCCGGGAAAAAAAAGTGGCTGGGATGGTTCATGTGGACCTTTACAGCATCCCGAAAGTCATTTGAGTGGTTGGAACCATCCACTTTGCCTTCGGTTGGCTCATTATCCCGTATAATTTTTTATCAACCGAAGGCCGATCATGCATATGTGTGGCAGACTATTGATTAGATACGGTTCAAAGCAGCATTATATGACCTCAAGATGTGTCAGTTGCGATTCCGTGAGTGTTTGGCTTCGAGCCCTGAATCCTCCAAAATCAGCCAAAATTGTGGATTATATAGCCTTCAGTGTTGTCCGATTTGGACTTTACCGGGTTGGGAAAAAAAGGGGTCGGGATGTTTCCTTTAGACCTTCAGAACACTTCATAAGCCATTTAAGTGGTTGGATCCGTCCACTTTACCTCCGGTTGGCTCATTATCCCGTATGGCTTTTTAACAATCGAAGACCGAATGTGCATGTATGTGGTAGACTATTGGTCATATATGGTTCCGGGCAGCATTATACGACCCCGGTGTCCATTGCGATTCCGTGTGTTTTCGGCCTCGGGTCCCGAAACCTCCAAAATCGGTCAAAAAGGCGTGGATTTGGTCTTCGATTTTGGCCGATTTTGGACTTTTTCGGCTCGGGGACTAAAGTGACCGGGATAGTTCCAGTCGACCTTTAGAGCACCCTGGAGGCCATACGAATGGTTGGAACCGGCCACTTTGCATTCGGTTGGCTCATTATCCTGTATAGCTTTTTATCAACCAAAGGCTGAATGTGCATCCGGTTGGCTCATTATTCCGTATAGCTTTTATCAACTAAAGGCCGATTGTGAATATATGTAGAAGATTGTTCACCAGATACGGTTTCGAGCAGCATTATATGACCGCGAGATGCGTCCGTTGTAATTCCGTGAGTTTTCAGCACTAGGCCTTGAAACCTCCAAAATCGGCAATTTGAATTGTTGGAACCGTCCACTTTGCCTTCTGTTGGCTCATTACTCCGTATTGCATTTTATAAACCAATGGCCGATCATGCATGTCTTTGGAAAACAATTGACCAAATATGGTTTCGGGCTGTTCTATGACTGTTAGGCTCTAAGTCCTTAAACCTCCAAAATCGGCCAAAAAGCGTGGATTATATCCTTCAGCTTTGGTCACATTTCCAGGCTAGGAAAAAAAGGGTTTAGGATGGTTTATGTGGACCTTCACTGCACTTTGGAGGCCATTTGAGTAGTTAAAACCGTCTACATTGCCTCCAGTTGGCTCATTATATCGTATAGTTTTTTAAAACCGAAGGCTGATTGTGCATGTATGTGGAAGAACTTTGACTAAATACGGTTTCGGTCAGCATTATATGACCCTGGGATGCGTTCGTTACGATGTAGTGAGTTTTCGGCTCCGAGACCCGAACCTTCTAAATCGGCCAAAAAGCGTGGATTGTAGACTTCAGTTTTGGCTGATTTTGGACATTTTGGAACGAGAAGAAAAAGTGGGCGGGATAGTTCCTATGGACCTTCACAGCACGCTGGAGGCCATTTGAGTTGTGGGAACCATCCACTTTGCCTCCTGTTGGCTCATTATCCCATATAGCTTTTTATCAACCGTAAGCCGATTGTTTATGTATGTGGTTGACTGTTGACTAGGTACGGTTCCGGGTAGCATTATATGACTCTGAGATGCGTCCGTTGCAATTCCGTGAGTTTTCGGCTTCGGATCCTGAAACCTCAAAAATTGGCCAAAAATCGTGGATAGAGCTTTCAGTTTTGGGCGATTTTTGACTTTTCCGAGCTAAGAAAATAAAAAGATCCAAGATGGTTCCTGTGGACCTTAATAGCACCCCGGAGGTGTTGGGTTTCGTAGTGTCCGACACTACGCGGAAGAGAAACCCGCACAAGACCCGCCCACTAATCGAATCAACTAAACATGCAATCACATAATTAAACAACCAAAGAGAGAGAAAGAGAAATGGCATTCTTACCCTCGACGCGTGCTTCGCTCGCTTACGCGCTCTTATTTCAAAGCTCTAATCTCGCAAGTGTGAAGGCCTCCGACGGCTCGCACCCTCTACCCGACTCGAGCGGTCTTTATTGTGAAGGTTAGTTGGGGACTTGAACAAAGAAAAACTAGAGTATTACGAATTTAAAGGTTTTCTCACTTTCAAGGAGATGCCTTATTGAGTTCAACTCAAGTGATTTTTCCCAAACGCAAAACTTGGGTATTTATAGGGAAGGGAGCCTTTGATCTCCCTTCTCCCATCAATATGGGAGATTTGCAATTTCCCTCAATTTATTTAAATAAAAAACAAATTAAAATGCAAAGCAATCAACAAGCTCCAAGTGTCATATGGAGAGCAAGGGTTGGTGACGACCACCAAAGGGGGGGAGCAAAACTCCTTGCCCCCCAAGCTAAACACCAAGATCGATGCCCACAATTGACCGGTGCTGACCACGCCACATGGCTTGCTGGCTGCCTGCCTTAGCTGCCAAGGCTGCCAAGATGATGCCTAGCACCAAGGCTGGGCTGCCCAGCCAGCTCGCACACGCATGCGTACAGCAAGCAGGCCACGCATGCGTTGCGGGCTGCTGCTGCGTTGAGCTACGAGTGTGCGTGTGCTAGCAAGGTCCAACATTTTCTTGCGGTTGGTGCTGCTATGCTAGTAAGCACACATCGCCACAGCACACGCACGCCAGCACGTGCATTGTCGGTTTGACTTTGCACATTGTCGGTTTGACTCTGACCAATGTCAACAACTGCTTCTACAACACTTTCATTGTCTGTTTTGTTAGGTTAACTTTGTTGCTTGTCCTCTTGAACTTCATCTAGTTCAATTATCCTCCCACTTGTCATTTTGGAAAGGTGTTCCTTCTTAAAAAAGACACCATCACGAGCAACAAACACTTTGTTCTCGGATTTGTTATAGAAGTAATACCCTTTGTTTTCTTTTAAGTATTCCATAAAGAAACACTTGTCTGATTTTGGGTGAAGTTTGTCTGAAATTAATCTATTGACATATGCTTCGCAACCCCAAATCTTAAGAAAAGACAACCGTAGAGGTTTCTTCGTCCATAATTCATAAGGAGTCTTTTCGACAGCTTTTGACGGAGCACGGTTCATTGCTAGTGCCACAGTTAGAAGTGTGTGACCCAGAAAGAGATAGGAAGTTCACTAAGACCCATCATAGATCGGACCATGTCTAACAAGGTTCGATTCCTCCTTTAGGACACTTTGTTTCATTGTGGAGTTCTGGGAAGGTGTTAATTTTGACAGAATACAATGTTCTTTAAGATGATCGTCGAATTCATGGCTTAAATACTCGCCACCTTGATCCAATCGAAGTGATTTGATTTTCTTGTCAAGCTGATTTTCAACTTCAATCTTTGAATTTCTCAAAAGAGTTTGATTTGTTTGACAAAAGGTAGACATAGCCATATCCACTATAGTCGTCGGTGAAGGTAATGAAATATCGAAAACCTTGCCTTGCGGGTGCACTCATTGGGCCACATACATCCGTATGTATAAGACCCAATAAGTTACTAGCCCTTTCTCCTAACTTGGAGAATGGTTGCTTTATTATCTTGCCTAATAAACATCCTTCGTAATTTTCAAACGACTCTAAGTCGAATGAGTCAAGAATACCTTCATTAAGAAGTTTCTTGATGCGTTTGATGCTAATGTGGCCAAGACGATAATGCCACAAGTAGGTTTGATTCGACTCGATGGTCTTAGCTCTTTTGGCGGTATCGTTAACATTATAAGCTTGTTTGTCTAAGTGAATTGCTAAACATCGCCCGCAAATTACCATATAAAGCCCAAAAATATGACTTGGTGTGACAATTATGCCCTTTTTCTAAAATTGAACAAATCTCGATTTAAAAAATGTGGAGCCGTGCTAAGTTGCCGCGGGATTCCATTTTCTAAAATTGAACAAATCTCGATTTAAAAAAAGTGGAGCCGTACTAACTCGCCGGGGGATTCCATTTTCTAAAATTGAACAAATCTCGGTTTAAAAAATGTGGAGCCGTACTAACTCCCCGGGGGAGACCGGAGGGCAGGTCGGAGTTGTGGGGGACGCCGGAGGTACGTCGTCGTCGACGGAAAACGAGGTAAGTAACCGTTAAAATTCACGGTTTACCGTAGGGGTGGCTCCGGCGCCTAGGGTGGACGCCCTAACCGTTGCATGGACGTCCAAGCCAGACGCCAGAACCACCAGACCGGCGTCCAGCCCAGACGCCCAGACCACCAGACTGGCGTCCTGGCCAGGCGCCACTCTGCTGGCTGAGGCGGCCCTGCCAGGCGCCAGTCCAGTGGCTGTGGCGGCCCTGGCAGACGCCACAACTATTTTTTTTTTTTTCCTTCTTTGATTTTGTTGTTAGGCCTAATTTTTTTTTTTAAAAAAAAAAATAGAAAATGAGTTTTTTAAAAATTTCGAAATGGCTTTTTTTAAAATTAATTTTGAAAATTCGAAATAGGTTTTTGTAAAATTAAGTTTGAAAATTTGAAATGGTATTTTTTTAAATTTAGTTTCAAAATTCGAATTGGGTTTTTTTAAAAATTAAGTTTGATTGTTGAGAAAGGTTTTTTTTTTAAATTAAGTTTGACAATTCGAAATTGTATTAAAAAAAATTGGAAATGGTTTTTTTTTTTTTTTTTTTTTTTCAATTTATTTCAAATTGAAAATTCAAAACGGTGTTTTTTTTAAATTATGTTTAATTATTTAATGTGTTTATGTATGTAGTGAGTAGATTTGTGTTAATGTATACCAAAATATTTAATTGTTTATGTGACTTTTATAAATGAGTGTGTTTAAAAATTTGTATGTGTATGTGTATGAATAATATTATACATAATTATGTTTTTTTTTTGTGTTAATTCTGTGTAAATATAGAAATTAAATGTATTATGCGTTAAATGTATTTATTATAATATATAATTGATGCAGAATTATGGTGGAGACGGAAATGATTACAGTGGGATATTTGGACATGATGGTCCATTCGAAGAAGCTCAACAAGCGATTGATTGGGCAAAACAAGTTGCAATTGCAGCTGGATTTTGCTTGGTAGTAGTAACTCATAAATCTCAACGGGATGGTAGAATGGATCGCATTTTGAGATGTGACCGTTATCGCAAAAGAGAAGAAAGAGATTTTCGTACAGCCACTCGGTTTGATACAAAGCGGAAAGGCTGTGGGTGTGAGTTCAGAGTAAAGGTCCGACAACTACGGAGTCGTGACGGTTAGGAAGTGATTGGTTACTCTAAATGGGGGTATCACAACCATGAGATGATAGTATATGAAGAGGGTCATCGACAGCTGAGCGGCTTAAGTCCTGCTGCGAAACTGGTTGTGAAAGAAATGAGTGATGCTCAAGTCAAGCCTGCTAAAATATTAGCATCTGTGTTAGAGAAATTTCCAGAAGAGCATCCAAACCGAAGACACATCTACGACGTCAGACAGCAACTCAGGTTTGAACGGTCAGAGGGAAGGAACCCTATACAGCAGCTGCTACACCAGGCACAATCACGTGGTTACCTATTCTAGTTTGATTCTGATGAAGATACAGCGGAGGTGACTCATCTTTTCCTTGTGCATCCTGATTATGTTGATATGATCAAGTCTTGGCCATTTGTGATTTTGATCGACTCAACTTACAAGACAAACAAGTACAAGTTCCCACTGGTTGAGATCATGGGGATGACTCCAACGAACCAGAACTTTCTGATTGGTCATGCAATCATCAAGGATTAGACGGCTCCAAGTTATTATTGGGTCTTGGAGAAGCTGAGAAACTACATCGAGCCTAATGTTCATCCAGCAGCCATCGTCAGCGACTGTGAGGGAGGTCTCTTTGCCCCCACAGCAGAGTTGTTTCCAAAATCGAATCACTTATTGTGCACATGGCACATCAACAACTGCGTGAAAGTGAAAGCCTACAACCTTTTCAACAAGAATTTGGAAATGGCAGAGAGATTGGTGAATGGTAAGTGGCGGAAGATCCTACAGGCTACCACGGAGGAAGCGTACGAGCGAGAATTGGCTAACTTCAGGGATTCGTACCAGTGGTGTCCGGCACTGGTGGACTATGTGATGCAGCAATGGGTCCCTCACAGGGAAAAGTTTGTCAAATATTGGACAAACCAGGTACTTCATTACGGGAACACTACAACATGTAGAGTTGAGAGCGCTCATAGAGCTACCAAGGACTGGATTGATTCATCGACCGCTGCTTTGGATACACTGTTCGATAGACTTAACAAGTCAATTGAAACTCAGAAGAACGGCATCAGGAACTCTCTAGAGGACTCCAGACGACGACATGGAACGATGTATAGCCATTTCATATTTAAGATTCTCCATGGTCGTGTGTCGCACTACTGCTTGGGGTTGATTCTCACTGAGCTGAACAGGATGAGGGACTTGGCTGACAAAGTGTATGCTCGGTGCGGGTGTGCTATTTCAGTAACTCATGGATTACCTTGCGCATGCACTATTCACCGCGTTATTACAGAAGAAAGGGCGTTGTTACATGTTGATCAGGTTCATTCATTCTGGCGGACGCTCGTTATTGGTGAGCATGCAGATACTCAGGTGGCCGACCGTGAACAGGAGGAGTTGGAGCAGTTTCGGGCGATGTACGACCGAGTGTCCTCCAGCCATCTTTCTATTATTTGTGACGGTACTCACGTACTTCATGACATGTTCCACACGTCTACCTTAGATTTTGAGGAACCCGAAGGAGTTGACCGTCCTCGAGGTCGGCAACGGCGGAACAGGAGTGCGTTTGAGTATATCCGTGGTCTTGGTCGTGGTCGTGGTTGTGGTCGTGGTCGTGGTCGGACATTGTCATCTAGTCGTACTGAATCACACTCGTCTGTGAATATGCCCCTGACGACTGGTACGTTTTGGTTTTTTACATTGCACATTGTTTATAAGGTTACTCCTGCCTTCTTAACTGTGTTTAATTATATGGTGAATAGGAAGAAACCATGTTGATCAGTTTCCGTACAAGGACAGGATACCTGCGATCATCATGCCGTACTTGGAAGGGTGGAATGATGTAGTCGGAGATGGTAACTGCGGATTCCGGGTCGTGGCTGATGTTTTTCAAATGGGCGAAGACAACTACGGTTTGGTGCGTCAGTTGATGTACAACGAAATTGCCTCTAACCGAAATGTTTATCGTCATGTGTACCAGGATGACTTGGATGGCGCTCTGCGGCGTATCCGGTGGGGAGGTGGACCTTGCGGTCAAAATCATTATTTTGACGCGCCCCTAAATCTGTTTGTCGTTGCAAACATTTACAAGTGCGCAGTCATGCATTTCGGGCTGGGATTGCATAGTCAAGCTTATTATCCTTGTACCACGGTTCTCCCTTGGCGTTCGCGTGAGACTGTCACCACACTAGTCAGAGAGGTAGCTATTGCGTTTCTTGGGTCGTCATACAGACATTTTATCCGACTAGACATGTCATCCGATTTTCCAGTTCCACCGATTATACCTCGGTGGTACACCATTCGCACAGCGAGTGTAGAGGTTGGGATGCGCTATATCATGACCGAATCCAAGAATGGAACACCCTATCTGCATTTTAGTTTTTCATGTTTACATTATTCCTATGTAACCTTATTTGTACGTTGCTCTTTTAATAAGAACATTAATTTTTTATATTGTATTGCTTACTACATTCTATATGTTGCATGGGTAAGTTGTGCGGATCCACGAACGGTAAAAACTAAAATGATAATATGTCAAAGTTGAAAAACAGCAATGATAAGATGTCAAAGTTGAAAGCTAAAAAAAGGTACTAAAATGTTACAAACTTAAAACATAATGTTCAATTTAATAAATTAAAACGATCAAAACCATTAGTAATCCCTCCTCGACGCCGACTCCCAATGCGCAAGGGTCTGTTCCAGACTATCAACAGTAGCTCTCACTGTTGCACTCATGCTGTCCTTCTCCAGAGAGAGTTTCTGTACGTCCTGCATTATCTTTCCCATCCACTGCATACAACAAAAAATAAAATATGAAATACAATAACAACATATAAAACTTAATTAAAAAACAACGATAAATATTTTATGAGACATACAGCTTCCGTGGCAGTAGGCGGTGGAAAACAATCATCATCGCTGTGGTCGAGATTTGCGATCAATCTCGGGTGCGAATACTGGTTGAACCATTCCATGTAGTACTGGTCACACATGGGAGGAAGCCAAGAGGGCGCCCGCTGCAACTCCGCAGTCCATAAGTGGGCCACCATCGGAAACTGGTCCCACGTCCCAGTCATGATATTTGGCCATCGCACGACGTAGTCCCTCGACGATGCAGGTCGGACCGCCTTCATCGGCCATGCCGGGGGAGGAGGGACAACTTGGACAAATCCAAGCTGGCGAAGACAACGCTGGGGCATGTACGCCTCGACGATCTCACGATACTGAATGAGTACCGTGTATAGGGTCCTGGGTACCCTAACACTAGGGTGCGGGCCGAAAGGCATCCAGTTCACCTGCACATAGTTTTAAAATTTAATAACATGAATATAATATGTGCATATAATAAAATGTAGAAACAATTTATAAACGTTACCTCTAAGGGGGACAGCCTGTCAAGCAATAACCGTATCGATCGGAGGCGGTCAACGGACTTCTTCTCCGAGCGCGGACTCCACGCACATGCACGCGACATCCCCTCATCAATAGGAACCGGGTCACGATGTGGTCGCAATGCAGGAAAGTACTTGTATATCCAGGTCTGCAATAGAGTCAGACACCCAGTGACACCTGTCGCGTCCGCCCGACTCGCAAATCCTAGTTGGCGATACAAATACGTCAACGTAGCCGATCCCCAGGAAACCTGGCCTACACTGTCGGGGTCAGACGCCTCTACTATGTCGCGTGGCCTGAGCTTGTTTCCGCCGCTCTTATCCGGAAACAAGGTACATCCGAGGAGTAAAAAAACATAAGCACTAAGCTGTGCGTCGTGCGTCCTACGTGCGCTGGGGTACAAACACCGCTGCAACACGGATACGATCTTCACACCGCCGTGTTCCCAAACACCAAGCGCCTCGATGTACAGTGCAGCCCTGTCCACCGTCAACAACTCCGCCAGCATATCTGCCTGATCCGCATCAGCCACAGCATAAAGTCGTTTACCCTCAACACGAATCCCCAGAATGGCCTCGGCGTCATGTAACATGATCGTCATCTCACCGAACGGAAGGTGGAAAGAGTTTGTATCCGGCTGCCATCGCTCAACGAAAGCCGTGATCAGCGTACTGTCAATCTTATCGTGCATGGTGGCAGGAACGTGATTCACCCCAGTGCCCTCCAGTCGCTCGAACATCTCGCTCTCCGCCGGCCAAGCCTCAGCCCAAGTACGCAAAAAGCTACAAGTCTTTTCCCGGGTATGACATTTCAACAACCCCGTAACTGAAGGCCTCTCCTGGTCCTCCCAAATACGGGCAACTATGTGTCCTAGAAAGCTAGGAATCACACTCCCGTCAACAGGCCCACCGGGCAACTCACTCCTAACAACCCAAGAATCATTAACGGCCCTCGACCGTTTCCTACTTGCCCCAGATACAGTGGACGTAGATGATGTGCCAGATCTACTAACAAACCTACCACCCCTACCCTTAAGCACCTCCACCATATGTGCCTCGTACATGTCATCAACCCTCTGACTGAATGGACCGTAATCATCATACGGTCCACTCCCATTGTCCACATCCTCATCCTCATATGCGCCCTCCTCCTGGTCACCCTCCTCAGCATCATCATCGTCATCGTCATCCTCATCCCGACGGTGGATCCGTTCTCTACGAGCCGAGGCCGAAATACCACGGGATCTAACATGTCTATGCCCCGACCTCTCCACTGAATAGGTTCTACTAAGAAGCTCTACATTCTTCCCCGCACCATGACGACCCAGTGAATTCTACAAAAAATTTAACAATATATAAACATACAAAAGTTTTTTAGAAAAATAAATAACTTCCTACAGCTACAAAATACCAACACTTCCAACATATCGTCATGTTTATAATCACAAAATTAATAAAGATTATAAAAAATCAAAGACATAATAACTAAATAGGACACAAAACAAAAATTTTAAATTATTTCAACTAATTAAACATAGAAAAATATTATACGACATACACAAATACACACATAATACCCTAATATATTACAAAATGTATGATTTCCAAAAAAAATAAAAATTATTTCAAATAACTAACCATAAAAAATAAAAAACAAATATATTACACATACACAAATACACACATAATACCCTAATGTATTACACATTTTAAATAAAAAAAACAATTACACATTAACACAAACAATTACCACATACTACATCAATTAAGGCATAAAAAATGTTTAAACATCAAACATAAAAAAAATAAAATATAAACACAAAAAAAAAATCTGATTTTATAAAAATAAAGTATACACGATTTATAAAAAAAACACTTAAAGTTGATAAATATTTAAACAAAAATAAAACACATTAACAAAAAAAAAAGTAGACATAAAACTTAATTATTTTAAATAAAACTAAATTTCTGATTTTGCAAAATAAAAAAAAAAACCAAAAAAAATCAGAAAAAACAAAAACAAAAAAAAAAGAAAAAAAAAAGGGGGGTTGGGCGCCTGGCCAGGACGCCCACCCACTGGAGGTGGCGCCAGCTCCGGCAGCCATAGCCAATGGGCTGGCTCCTGGTTTGGACGCCTGTGCCGATGGCTGGGCTTCCAAGCCAGACGCCACCCCACCGGCTTTGGTGGCCGGAGCTGGCGCCACCCCACCGGCTTTGCGACCACATCGTGACCCGGTTCCTATTGATGAGGGGATGCCGCGTGCATGTGCGTGGAGTCCGCGCTCGGAGAAGAAGTCCGTTGACCGCCTCCGATCGATACGGTTATTGCTTGACAGGCTGTCCCCCTTAGAGGTAACGTTTATAAATTGTTTCTACATTTTATTATATGCACATATTATATTCATGTTATTAAATTTTAAAACTATGTGCAGGTGAACTGGATGCCTTTCGGCCCGCACCCTAGTGTTAGGGTACCCAGGACCCTGTACACGGGACTCATTCAGTATCGTGAGATCGTCAAGGCGTACATGCCCCAGCGTTGTCTTCGCCAGCTTGGATTTGTCGAGGGACTACGTCGTGCGATGGCCAGATATCATGACTGGGACGTGGGACCAGTTTCCGATGGTGGCCCACTTATGGACTGCGGAGTTGCAGCGGGCGCCCTCTGGGCTTCCTCCCATGTGTGACCAGTACTACATGGAATGGTTCAACCGGTATTCGCACCCGAGATTGATCGCAAATCTCGACCACATCGATGATGATTGTTTGCCACCGCCTACTGCCACGGAAGCTGTATGTCTCATAAAAAATAATTAAATAATTACCTTGCCACCAGGTCGCCGCCTTTCCTCCGCCGTCGCCGCCGCCACCTCTTTCCCTTGCCGCCGCGACATTGTCGTAATTAATTTTTTTAGGAGAGGTAGATTTTCTGATTTTTTTTAGAGAGAAGTAGAGAGTGTTTTTTTTTTTAAATCAAAAGGGAAATAAAGTCACACCAAGTTATATTTGTGGGCTTTATATGGTAATTTGCGGGCGATGTTTAAAAAATCCCTTGTTTAATCGTATGTAAAATATGCAACTTTCATAGAACGTAAAAGCAACACATTCGAAACAACCATTGTCATAGTCTTGTGATCAATATAACCCGGTGTCCAACACCATAGATCAAAGTATGTTAAAAAGCATGATAAACAAAGATTAGGTAATTACAAGCCATGGAAAAAATGTGCCTACTAGCACGACCGAAAGACCATCTTTATCGTCCGCTCGTAGTTGCACATCCACTTGTGAAGCCCTCTCACTTGGTCCCTGAAATGGGAGCATAAATTGAGTTAAACATGGTATCCAATACCTATGAATAGCCTTATACACAAGTGTTAATGAAGATACCTGAGGTAGATGAAACATTCCTCTTCTCCTCATCTCTTTTGAAGATCTTGCATTCCCTCTTGTAGTGGCCTTGCCCACCACAATAGAAGCATCACATCGTCGCTTTGTTCTCGAACTCCCTCTTTCTTGCTCTTAAGGGCCTTTCGGTTGCTCCATAGGAGGTGGCTCGGTGAAACAGTTGCACCACCTCTCTTAAAGAGCGTGTCTCCTTTCCCGCAGCTATATGCACTCTAAGTGCATCATAGCCCGAGTGGAGTAAAGCAAGCAAGATATGACTCGCCATCTCATCCTCCAATGAGATTCCGAGAAGCTCCATGTGCTTGAAGAGCCTAGACATTCTAAACACATGAGGTCGGAGGGGCATACCAGGTCTCAATTTGGTATTGTAGACCCTTGACCAAAGCCGGCGCCTCTCCTTAGCAAGACAACCTTCTTCCTATGGCTTTATCTTCATGTTCAAAAGTGACCTAGTCACATCAAACACGAGTCCATCATAGTTTCCATTGAGACTCTTGGTGACTCTCACATTGACAACGTCCTCAAGTGCTTTGAGGAACATGTCCCGGAGGTAGGAGGAGAAATTTTCCTTCCATTCTTCTGGGATAGAATTAGCCATTAGTTGTAAGACTTTCTTGCAATCAGAAGACCATGCATCATGAGCCTCATCGCTCATGATTCCCTTAGAGAAGAAGCTTGGAGAGGGAGTATCAAGGATGTACTCCATGGAACAATTTCGGAGTTCCTCTTCCGATTCCTTGAAGTTGACCAAGTTAAGGATAAAAGCCAACTTGTCGGGGAGTTCCGGGCACATAGAGTTGTTATTTGAGTTATTTGCAGACATGTTTCTACAATTGAAAGAATTTGAAATGAAGAACCATTCATAAACCAATTACTTTGAGATTTAAAGCATACATGTAAATTTTCAATCTTATTGAGCGTTTTATCAACGAATTAATATTAGTCCCCTTTTAGGCGAGAATAAAACGATTCGAAGACACCGCTGTTGGGTTTCGTAGTGTCTGACACTACGCGGAAGAGAAACCCGCCCAAGATCCCCCCACTAATTAAAGCAACTAAACATGCAATCACATAATTAAACAACAAAAGAGAGAGAAAGAGAAATGACATTCTTACCCTCGACGCGTGCTTTGCTCGCTTATGAGTTCTTACTTCAAAGCTCTAGCCTCGAAAGTGCGAAGGCCTCCGACGGCTCGCACCCTCGACCCGAAGGTCTTTATCCGGAAGGTCAATCGGGACTCGACCAAAGAAAAACTAGAGTATTATGAACTTAAAGGTTTTTTCACTTTTAAGGAGATGTCTTATTGAGTTCAACTCAAGTGATTTTTCCCAAACCCAAAAACTTGGGTATTTATAGGGAAGGGAGCCTTGATCTCCCTTCTCCCATCAATGTGGGAGAATTGCATTTTCCCTCAATTTATTTTAATTTAAAAAAAATTAAAATGCAAATCAATCAACAAGCTCTAAGTGTCATATGTAACGCAAGGGTTGGTGAGGACCACCAAAGGGGGGGGACCAAAACTCCTTGCTCCCCAAGCCAAACACCAAGACCGGTCCGCACAATTGACCGGTGCTGACCATGCCACATGGCTGGCTTGCAGCCTGCCTTGGCTGCCAAGGCTGCCCAGCTGGCGCTTAGCACCAAGGCTTGGCTGCCCATCCAGCTCGCACACGCATGCGTGCAGCAAGAAGGCCACGCATGCGTTGCGGGTTACTGCTGCGTTGAGCTTCGAGTGTACGTGTGCTAGAAAGGTCTAGCACTTTCTTGTGGCTGGTGCTGCTATGCTAGCGAGCACACATCGCCATAGCACACACACGCTAGCACGCTGCTTGCTATGCTTGTGATAGCGAGGCCTAGCAAGGACTTGCGTACTGCTGGCTTTGCGATGCTGCGGGTTGTGCTATGCAATGCCCAACACGCTACAATGGCAGGTGTTGTTATGCTAGCAAGCACGCACAGCCATGTACGCATAGCCAGGACACATACACGCATGGCACGCGGCTTGCAATGCTCGTGTTGTGTGATGTGTGTGTGCTGGGCAATGCTAGGCACGCTGGCACGCATATGGTTGGTGACCTCGCATATCCTAGCACTCGCATGGCTAGGCCAATGCGAGGCTACGGCTTGGCTCGATCTTGTCGCTTGCTTGATTCTACGTCTCGTCGAATTTTAAATTCGACTCGACTTATGACGCTCGGTTTTGACGCTCTAAGCTCGATATCCGACGTCTTTGTTCGTAATACTCTAATGACTCATTTAATCCTTCGGATTGATATGTCGTCTCGGATCGATTATTCAATTGGGGTGTGACCCGAAAGGTTCAGTCAAGATTAAGCCGTAATATTAATTACACATTATTATTACTGATCGGAAGCGGCCACCATCTAGGCATTCCGATCACTTGATCTCACTGAAGAATAAGCTTTCTAATAATTTCGAACCTTCTGTCGGAATAATACACTTGTTGGAAGGACACCATTCCTTTCCGGAGGCCATTTTATTGGTTGGAACCGTCCACTTTGTCTCTGGTTGACTCATTATCTCATATAGCTTTTATCAACCGAAGGCCGATCTTGCATGTGTGTGGTAGACTGTTGACCAGATACGGCTCCGGGTAGCTTTATATGACGCCAAGATCCGTCCGTTTTGCTTGCATTGGTTTTCAGCTCCAGGCCCCGAAACCTCCGAAATTTGCGAAAAAGCATGGATTATATAGCCTTTAGTTTTGGCCGATTTTGGTCTTTTGCGGGCCGGGAAAAAAAGTGTGCCGGTATGGTTCCTGTGGACCTTCGCAGCACCCTAGAGACCATTTGAGTGGTTGGAAAAGTTAACTTCTCATCCGGTTGGCTCATTATCCCGTGTAGATTTTTATCAACTAAAGGCTGATTGTGCATGTATGTGGCAGAATGTTAACCAGATACGGTTCCGAGCAACATTATATGACCCTGGGATGCGTCCATTGCGATTCCGTGACTATTCGGCTCTAAGCCCTAAAACCACTATAATCGTCCAAAAAGCGTGGATTATCCTTCAGTTTTGGCCGATTTTGGACTTTTCCGGGGGTGGGGGGAAGTTGTCGAGATGGTTCTTGTGGACCTTCACAGCACCTCGGAGGCCATTTGAGTGGTTGGAAACGTCCACTTTGCCTCCGCTTGGTTCATTATCTAGTATAGCTTTTTATCAACCGAAGGCTAATTGTGCATGTATATGGCAGACTATTGACAAGATAGGGTTCCGAGCAAAATAATATGACCCCCTGATGCGTCCACTGCGATTATGTGAGTTTTTTTCTTCAGGCCCCGAAACCTCCAAAATCGTCCAAAAAGCGTGGTCTATAGCCTTCAATTTTGGCCGATTCTGGGCTGGGAAAAAAAGGGGTTCGGATGGTTCCTGTGGACCTTCATAAAACCCCAGATCCCATTTGAGTGGTTCGAAATGTCCACTTTGGCTCCGGTTGGCTCATTATCCCGTATAACATTTTATCAACTAAAGGTCAATTGTTCATGTATGTGGCACACTGTTGAAAAGATACAGTTCTGTGCAGCATTATAAGATCCAGGATGCGTCTGTTGCGATTTCGTGAGTTCTCGGCTCCGGGCCTTGAAACCTCCAAAATCGGCCAAAAAGCGTTGATTATAGTCTTCAGTTTTGGCCGATTCTGGACTTTTTTGAGCTGGGAAAAGAAGGTGGTCGGGGTGGTTTTTGTGGACCTTTACAGAACCCCGGAGGCTATTTGAGTAGTTGAAACTATCCACTTTGCCTCCAGTTGGCTCATTATCCCGTATAACCTTTTATCAACCGAAGGGCGATTGTCCATGTATGTGGGAGACTATTGACTAGATAAGGTTCCGGGCAGCATTATATGACCTCGGGATGCGTCCGTTACAATTCCGTGAGGTTTGGCCGATTTTGAACTTTTTCAGGCTGGGTAAAAAAAAGTGGTCAGGATGGTTCATGTGGACCTTCATAGCACCTTGGAGGCAATTTGAGTGTTTGGAACCGTACATTTTGCTTCTGGTTGGCTCATTATCCCGTATTGCTTTTTATCAAGCGAAGGCTGATCGTGCATATATGCGGAAGACTATTTACCAGATTCGAATACGGTAGCATTATATGACCCTGGGACTCGTCTATTGCGATTCCGTGAGTTTTCGGCTCCAGGCCCCTTAACGTCCAAAATTGTGAAAAAACCGATGATTATAGCCTTCAATTTTGGCCGATTTTGGACCTTTTTGGGTCGGGAAGAAAAACGGGACGTTATGCTTCGTGTGGACCTTCACAGCACCCCAAAGGCTATTTGAGTGGTTGGAACCGTCTACTTTGCCTCTGGTTGGCTCATTATCCCGTATATTTTTTTTTATCGACGAAGGCCGATTGCGCATGTATGTGGCAGAGTGTTGACCCAAATACGGTTTCGGGCAGCATTATACGACCCCGGGAAACGTCCGTTGCAATTCCATGAGTTTTCGGCTACGAACCCCTAAACCTCCAAAATTGGCCAAAAAGTGTGGACGGTAGCCCTCAAGTTAACTAATTTTAGAATTTTCAGGGCCGGGTAAAAAAAGTGGTCAGGATGGTTCCTATGGACCTTCACAGCACCTTGGAGGCCATTTGAGTGTTTGGAACCATCCACTTTGCCTCTAGTTGGCTCATTATCCCGTATAGCTTTTTATCAACCAAAGGCTGATCGTGCATGTAAGTAGCAGACTGCTTACCAGATCCAAATCCCGGCATCATTATATGACCTCGGGATGCGTTCGTTGTGATTCATGTATGTTTTCGGCTCCCGGCCTTGAAGCCTCCAAAATCGGCCAAAAAGCGTCGATTATAGCCTTAGTTTCTGCCGATTTTGGACTTTTCTGGGCCGGACAAAAAAGGGGCCAGGATGGTTCATGTGGACCTTCACAGCATCCTGGAGGCCATTTAAGTGGTTTGAACCGTCCACTCTGGCTCCGGTTGGCTCATTATCCCATATAGCTTTTTATCAACCGAAGGCTGATTGTGCATGTATGTAGCAGATTGTTGACCAATTACGGTTCGGGGAAGGATTTTATGACCCTAGGTTGCGCCTGTTGCAATTTCGTTACTTTTCGACTCCAGGCCCCAAAACCTCCAAAATCAGCCAAAAAGCGTGGATTATATAGCCTTTAGTTTTGGCCGATTTTGGACTTTTACGGGCTAGGATAAAAAGGGGGTCGGGGTGGTTCATGTGGGCCTTCACTATTTAAAACAAACCGTAGAATTGTTTAGGTAAACTCAAAGCTATTCTCTAAACACAATCAATATTTCTTTCCTCTGAATAGTGAAGTTTCTAGGTTTTTTCTTAATCTTAATTTCAATACTTTTACTCTAATAGGGAGATCTTCCTTCGTGAACTAACTGCAATTCTTCTGATGTATGTCATTACTTTTCCTCTGATTTTTGATTTTTTTTATATGATTTTGTTTTTTGTGCATTCGATTACTGATAATTCTTGTGGTTTTGATTTTGTGGTATTGGAATGACCGAAGCATGTAATGTATCTGAATTTCAATTGCATTTTATCATTTATTTTCTGAATTTTGTGCTACGTGTTAATTGTGATCTTCCATATCAATCTAGAATTTAGTTTAGATCATAGATGATTCTAAAGTAATCTTATAACTTTTGACTACCATAGTTTTTAAAAATGGACGGTTAAGATTATTTGTTTTTTATTTATTTTTAAATAGTAATTTTAATTAAAAATAATTTTTAGAATTATTTTAAATATATTTTTATCTTCCAGAAATTATTTTTTAATATTTTCAAAATTTTGGAAATAAAAAAATATATAAAATGATTAAAAAATAATTTTTAATTAAAATTACTAATTAAATAAAAAAAATAATCTCAACCATCCATTTTAAAAAATTGTGGTAGTCAAAAGTCATAAAAGTGCATTAGAATATCTTTTTAGATCATACTTAATTGTTACATGTTTTCATCTAATTATGAGGTTTAATTTCTTGTTTTTTGAACTAAAAATAAAACTAAATGCAGAGGCTATGCAATTTCTCCATTTACATCTTCTTGAATTATTCGTTTTTCTATTTGTATTTCAATTATCTCATTTAAATAAATTACTCCGTACGTCATTGGACTATGATTCTATCTTAATATAAATAGTTTGTTAGAAGTTACAAGATTTGTAGCCCTTGAATTTTCATGCAAAGTATTATGCAATTATTTATTTTAAAAATTTTCTGGGTCAGTGCAATTTTGGTTATACTTTTGTTAATTTTAGTATTTGATAAGTTCGGGAAAATTAGAGATTGTTTTGACTTTTCAGAAATTTTGATACTTCACAGTGATTATGATTTTGTTTTTCCTCTATTTCTCCACATTTTTCTAACTAATACTCCCTCCGTTCCACAATAATGTTCCTGTTTAGAATCTTTGACTTTTAAAAAATAAGAGAGAATCTTCTTAATTTTTCTCAATCTATAAGAACAAATATAATATGGGATTTAGTTTGATTCGTCTTAGTGAGTACATTATTAATATCTAACTTTCATAATTTTTGTTAGTGTGAGATTAAAGATATTTACGATCAAGGACAGGTAAAAACTTGCATCGATTTACGTAAATAAGAACATCATTCTTAAACGAAGGGAGTATACTCTAAGCTCAGTTGTGGCTTTAATTTGCTAATTTCTATTTTCCTACATCTTAGTAGAACTACATATATAGATGGTTATGTTATTCTTTGCTAGGCAATCTTTTAGTTTGGGTTTGTTGCTTTCTTTAGTCCCTCCTCACTTTTAATGTGCACTATATACATGCATTATTTTGGTTTGATTTTTGGGGAGCTGATACACATACAACTGTTATATGTGGTCTCAGCATACAACACCAATAAAAATTTTCCACATCAGCATTAACCAAAAAAAGAAGAAGGAAAAATAGGTGGGAAATAATTCACCCATAATGGCGCCATAAAGCAAATTGAGCGGGATTCTTGTTGGGTGAAATTGTTGGCGCCATACTAAGCATTAATTACAATGTTATTTTTTTTCTACAAATTTTATCCATAATATATATTAATATTCCCTCAATATTATAGTAAGAAAAAATAAAGGTCAGAGATGATGAACAAACCGCCCGAGAAGATGACAAAATTTACTAACGCCGGCAAATTTTCCGGTTAAGTAACTAAATATTAGAATTTGCAAGCTTGTTCAATCCAAGTTAAAGAAAATTGGTTTTGTTTAACAATCCACCATGTTCAATTCAGTTTTAATTTTCATTTAAATTTTTCTTTCATCCACCATGCTTTTGGTTTTTCAGATTAGGATCAAAACTCCTATACATGTCCTTAATTTTGTGAACAAGTACTCATGTGAAAGGGTGGTGGGTTCGAATTTCCCTCTCCTCTCCTTTCTTTGTTTCAAACTTGGGGATTACTACGTTGAATTCCCTTTTTTTTTAGAGCATGTAATTTAAGATCTTGATATTTTTCTTGAAGTATATAATAGGTAGTTTGTATGGATTTGGTGTTAATCTTCGATATATTTTCACCAATTTAATGGTAGTTACGAAGCAGTGATACTAATGGGATAATTTTACACTAGTGTTGCAAGCGGCTGCGGTAATGGGGTGCGGTGTTGAATTTGGGTGGTGGCGATTTAAATGA
Organism: Chenopodium quinoa; assembly: GCF_001683475.1. NCBI lineage: Eukaryota > Viridiplantae > Streptophyta > Magnoliopsida > Caryophyllales > Amaranthaceae > Chenopodium > Chenopodium quinoa. Next base: position 132,123 of record NW_018744704.1, read on the forward strand.
CGTATTCGGCAGTGAATAATGACTGCTATGTCACAATAAACCACATGGGTCTGGACATACGCTAAATTATATACGTAAGGAAGGGATCGAACTTGAAACAATATACAATTATTGTATTTTTATGTTCATCATTGTTAACCAAATTTGCAAAGAATATTACGAAATTCGCCTTGTAACATTTTGCAAACTTATGTATCGGTCTATTGTGATATATTAATAAGAGTAGTTACAAATCAATATGGTTCTATTACTAAAAAAAATGCAAACATTCTAAAATGTCCAAATTATAGTGTTATTAAGTACATAGTTACCAAATATTGATTTAAAATTATATTAAAATGTGTTGGATACAAAAGACGAAAAGAACCTGATGTATTATATTAATAAACTAAAGGTGTATTGTAAAAATAAAAGGTGTAATATACATATGACCTTGTGATATATAATTAATTTAAACTCTAAAATCCAACTCGCTAATTTGACTAATTATAATCCTTCATGAATTGGCGCCATATAATCTCTATCATGTGCGGATCCCACGTGGCGCTTAAAAACTTTTTTAGATAATTATAATCCTACGTGGCACTTTATCATCTTGTGAAGAAACTACCCTTTTTTTTTTTGAAACCGGAAGAAACTATCCTTTATATATTTTAAATAATTCTAATCTTACATGACGTCTCTATAATCTCGGGAAAATACTCCCTTTTTTATATCACATCATTCACTACATAATTATTTCGAGTGAAAAAAACTCCCTTGTGTTTAACAATTTTGTATTTTACAACGTCCCTGACTTATCCAAAGTTTGACAATTTTTTAGTAACAATCACACTTTTTTTTAAAAACGAGTGGTTAGTAAAAGCAATAAATAAATAACCCCAATTATATCGTTTATTTATATTTATAATTATATATAATAACTTTATTAATAGCTTATAGCTGTGTAAATGTTTTGTTAGAGTGAATATCGATCCCCTTTATATATATAAATGGTTAGTAATAAATGTTTATTTATATAAATGGTAACTAATAAATGAACTACAAAGAAGAACCAAATTGGGAAAGGGACAAATTATTTGATTAAGGGGGGATCTAAGTCATCTAACGGATACAAATATACTAATGTAGGCTGCTACTTTTATACATTGCAAAACAAGTATAAGTGTCAAATTATATTCGAATTACCTTACAAAATAATAACCCCATTTACTTACTTAAAAATAACCTATTCACTGATTGAACAGTGTCAAGTGAATCACAAATTGATGAACAACTATTATCAGAGTACAAATGAAATGAACTTTTTATATTGAGTTAAAACAAGATAATAATGTCACACAATTCGGTATTTAATGATGTAATTGTTATTATAAAATTATTTCAATAATAGTAAAAAATTATTGATCAAACAATTTCAATGTTTATATTTTTTTGAAATGGAAAGTAATTTTTATTAATTGTATAATAATTGCATATTGAAAATAAAATAATTTATCAAACAGTTTAACAGTACAATATTTAGGGGTAAGCGATGCACCAGCTCATCATAAGTTTACAAGTTTGATCTAAATTGATAATTTTGCTCATATATCACAACTTTCTCTAAATGATTATTTCGATTGCTAATAACTTATTATTGCTAAATTATCCATTTTGTTTATAACTAATTTCATGATTCATGATCTCTGTTACTAGAAAATGGATTTATATATTTTAAATTTCACTCTAACATACATACGGTTATTAATTTATGTCTAACTTTATGAACCAAGTTTGGGCGGAATGTAATAATAATAATAATAATAATAATAATAATAATAATAATAATAATAATAATAATAATAATAATAATAATAATAATAATAATAATAATAATAATAATAATAATAATGAGTTTTTAAGAGTGATAAAATAATAATAATAAGAAGAAGAAGAAGAAGAATAAGAATGATAAAATTAAGGCAAAATTGGCCTCAACACTCTAAACTATGGCTTGGGTGCACCCAACACCCTGTACTTAGTAGTCAAAATACCACAAACTAATGACTTGGGTGCAAAGCGCACTTTTAGTGAGTTTTCCAGCCACCATTCTCGCCGGAGCCGGTGAATTTTTTCGATTTGCGTGCCGAAAAATGTCCCATAAAGATTTCGAGGGTCATTTTGATCCTTTAGGGTCCAAATTGAGCTCGAAACAAGCAAAAAAAGGGTAAATGACTCAATTCGGCTTAAAAACAATGAAACGCAAATCAAGATATTTTAAAACACGCTAAAAGAATCATGTACGCTATTTTATTTGCTTGTTTCGAGCTCAATTTAGGCTCTTTTAAGGATCAAAATGATCCCCGAAACCTATATGGGATATTTTTCGGCACGCAAATCGAAAAATAAAAATCTAATTAACCGACTCCGGTGAGAATGGTGGCCGAAAAACTCACTAAAGGTGCACTTTGCACCCAAGTCATTAGTTTGTGGAGTTTTGGCCACTAAGCAAAGTACAGGGTGCTGGGTGCACCCAAGCCATAATTCAGATTGTTGAGGCCAATTTTGCCTTAAAATAATAGTGATAATAACTTAATCATGATATTTTATCTTGCAATAAGCAAATTTTTTTTTATCAAACTAGTTCAATATAATATTAAAACAAAAGGAATGATTATTTGTGACATTTTTCTGAATCTATCTACATGAAATTTTTATTATATATTCATTACAAAAAAAAAGTTCAACTTACAAGTAAGTCTATTGTTATTTACTTGATTACCTTTACTAATTCTCCTTCTTACTTGCGATCTTATTCAACGCTTATTATTGATGTGAAAGTCTATTGTTATTTACTTAATAACATTTACTAATCTCCTTCATTTATTATTACTTTTTATTGATTATGTCTTTCTCACATTATCTAAATCTCTAAGGACTTGATAGGGGCGACCCTTATTTTTTTTTTCCTCATCACATGAAATAATTTTAAATAAATACATTACACAGGACCAATGTTGATTTAAAATTACAAATTCCACTTTTGTAACTATAGTTAAAAAAACAATTAATACCTCCGTTTCATATTAGTTGCAACTTTGGGGTATTATTTGTGAGATATAAAATATTCTAAAGTTGCAACTAATAAGAAACGGAGGTAGTACACAAGATCATTGTAAGGGTTAAACAAAAAGTACAAAATAGAAAAATATACGCTGGTAAGGAATCGAAATCGGAATCATGTAACAACATGTCAATGTTTGCATATCTATCAAGTATCAATTAATCAAAGCTAGCTTTCATCACATAGCTTCTTGTGTTACTAAAAAAATTTCAAACATTATATTATGAATTGTTGTGTCGTTTTAAGATATGAGCTTACCAAACATAACTGCTTGTGTTACTAAAATATTATCAAACAACAATGTTCGAAATTATTAGGGGTTTTCCGCCATTGTCCACGACCTTTCACCATTGGGGGTTTTCCCGCCGTTGTCCACGACCTTACACCATTTTCAACCATTATTGCTATTGACCTTCAAATCTCAAATTTATTTATTAATCAATAGGTTATTTGTGACTTTAACAATTATTGTAATTTCAACACAAAATCCAAAATCATTTGAAATCGAGAGGAAGAATAAGAAGACTCATTTCAGTAGTTCAATAGAAAAAGGGTATATTATGCAAATAGACCCATTTCCTTAATTGGAGACGATTAATGGAGGAATAGGTCATTTTAATTGCAGATAATTACACCAGTTTCCACAATTTCCACAATTTCGTTCTCTTCCTCTTACCTTTTCTTTTTCTTTTTCTTTCTTTTTATTGGCTGCTCTAAATCCCTGAACTTTGGCTTTGTTCTTCATCATTCACCATATTCAACCTTATAAAAACATTACTACACTACTACATACATATATATATATATACACATACACACACACACACACACACATATATATATATAATTGTAAATAATTACACCAGTTTACATTGTTAATTAAAACTCGAAATTCATAATAATCTCAGGAGGTTTAATTTGTCGAATTAAATTCGATTAATTTGTCCAATTACATTGATTAATCTGACTGGAGGATGTATATTCAAGATTCTATAACGATAATGAAGTAGCTTCAAAGTTTTTTTTCATTTTCCATGGTCGCCCTTTCGCTATTTCTCTAGGACGCTGTTCATAGAATTAAAGAAATGAACTTTTTTTTTTGGTAAAAAACTAAAAATAAAATATATTAAATTACTAGCTTTGGAAATGACAAAATATTTGAATTTTAAACATTAGGTTAAATCAGAATTTTCAATTCAAATTTGAATGAAAATTCAGAACTAGTGGAGTTTGGGACCCATATTAACTACGAATGAAATGCTGCTATGCGACATTGTATGTGGGGACCACATACAATAGTTGTATATGTAGCCTTTTCCTGATTTTTGACAGAATTTGTCGCCGATTGAGTTTGTAAATCTCATCATCATGTCAAAAAGTACTTTCAAGCGTCAACATTCTCTTGGTATTCCTGGATATCTTTTACCGTTCATTTGTTCTTTTCAGGTACACTAAAATTTTGTTTTTATGGGTTAAATTCTCATGTTATTAAATGCATTGGGGTTGATTAAGTTAAAAAAAACTAGATATTTTGAGGATCTAATCGAGCAATGAAGATCATATATGAACTTGATTTCTAGTCTGACCTTATTAAGCGGTCAGCATGATTAACCTCTGGTTAATTATTAAATGTTGTTGTGGAATATGTCTTATATATGAATGTAAATATTTGCAGGTCACGAGACAGCGACACTTGGCATCACAAGAGTTACTTCGTTAATGCTATAGTGGTTACTCGATCAGTGTTATAGTGGTTACTCAATCAGTGTTATAGATAGGGGTTACTTAGTCAGTGTTGGAGGTTGCTCAGTTAGTATCACTGGGATTACTCGATCAGTTTTGTAGGTGTTACTTCGTTTGGCCAGCCAGATAGTATGGCTAGCTGCATACAAAATGCATTGTTATTTAATTTATGTAAAATAATATTAGAGAATCAGTAAAAGTAAGTTTTAATCCGTAAAAATAATTTTAGTTTGGTAAAAATACTTTCAATTCAGTGAAAATAATTTAAGTTCAATAAAAAATAATTTCTAGTCAATAATAACATATATATCTATTTACAAATAAAACTGCCAAAAGTACACTTCATATGATATTGTATGTCTAAATATCCAACATTATTAGAACGAATTATTTGACCGTATTTAACATTCAAGTGGAAATGTTATCTTAAAATTTTATCAACCATCTGGGCATCGCCCGGGTACAAAACTAGTAACTAATAAATAAAGTCGGTCTCATAGCCAGGTCACGAGACAACGACACTTGAGATTCCAGTTTTTTGTCAAGTGTTGAGCCACGTATGCGACAAATAGATATTATTATGACACATATGATGATGCTAAGTAAACGAATTTTGGTTAGATTTTTTAAGATAAAAATGTTATAAGAGTTTTATTATTGATATACTTCTTATATTTCATATATACAAAATTAATCATAACATATCCTATAACACGATTTTATTTCCATCAAAAATTCATTTTAAAAATTTCTTTAAAATAAGATCATTTCATAATATATTTAATTTATTTAAAAAAAATAATAGAAAATTAGAAAAAATAAGTTTTAATCAGAAAAAATAATTTAAGTTTGGTAAATAAAAGTACTTTCAGTTCAATAAAATAATTTAAGTTTAATAAAAAAATTTCAAGTTAATAATAACATAAATATCTATTTACAAACAAACTACAAAAAAAGTACACTATTATATAAATAAGAGATATGATATCGTATGTCTAAATATTCTACATTATGAAAAGATATTATATGATTGTATTTAATGTTCGAGCCAAAAGTTTATCCTAAAATTTTATCAACAGTATAATCCGGGCATCGCTCGGGCACAAAACTAGTCATTAATAAATAAAGTCGATCTCGCAGCCAGGCCACAAGACAGCGACACTTGGCATTCCAGGTTCACCAAGTTTTTGCGCTACGTAGGCGACAAATAGGTATTATTGTAATTAGATTAGATGTCACGTTAGATTATATTGGATAGATTTGTTTAGGATAAAAAAGTATACATAAAATAATTTATAATTCTTTTGAAAAAAATTATCTTTTTATTGAGGATAAAATTTTAATTATAGAAACACACCACATATTATAATTAATATGAACATCTAATTAACAATAAAATTTTATTCCTATACGAATAACTGAGTAATTATATTATAAATATGGCCATGTGTCAATAATTTTTTTTAGTTTACCATTGATTTAATTATAAATATGGTCATGTGTCATTAATTTTTTTAGTTTACCATTGATTTACCATTAAATCTTTTGAATCAAGTATTCTTCGTATTTGGTTGTAATATTTTTGTGTATGTTTGTGATTTTTCTAATGAAATTAAAAAAATAAAAAAACTACTAAACTTAAGACACAACAGAAATTGTACAATACAAGAGAACCTTGAAGTGTATTCAGATAAATGTTAGCAATGACTTAGAGTTTTACGGGTTTTCACTTAAAAAGCATTTCAATAATTTTTTTTTTATGCTAATCATTTTATTATTAATTTTTTTTTTTACTATTCTACATTATCAAAGGGTTTATTTGACCATATTTAACATGCAAACCAAAAAGTTTATCTTAAAATTTTATCAACAATCTGGGCATCGTCCGGGCACAATACTAGTCTAATATATATATATATATATATATATATATATATATATATATATATATATATATATATATATATATATATATATAAAGGAGAGTATTTTCCCAATATTTTAGAGAGCCACCTAGGATTTTTATTTTCAAAAAATTATTAGAGCGCCATGTAGGATTAGTATTTTTAGAGCGTTACTTATAGGACTATGCCGTGTAGGATTGTTATTTTAAAGCGCCACGTAAGATGAAAATTATAAATTTTAATTTATTATAAAAATAAAATACTATCTTTTTAATTGAAAATTTTATCTAAGAGAAAAGAAATAGTTTATTTTACTTCGTATACATAAAAAAATAACTATTAAACTTAAAAAAATTAAATTCACGTTCAGTTGATATTTTAAAAAAAATTGTGAATAGGTAAGAAAAATAATGAAAATATGACAAGTGATTATTAATAAAATATTAATAAAAAATATACTAATAAAAAAAATGAAACCACGTTAAATTATAAAGGGGAGTTTTTTCCCAAGATTTTAGAGAGCCACCTAGAATTTTGATTTTTAAAAAAATTATTCGAGCGCCATGTAGGATTAGTATTTTTAGAGAGTTACATGTAGGATTATGCCATGTTGGATTGTTATTTTAGAGAACCACATAAGATTAAAATTAAAAATTTAAATTTATTACAAAATAAAATACTATCTTTTTAAATTGGAAATTTTATCTAAGAGAAAAGAACAATTTATTTTATTTCGTATATATAAAAAAAATACTATAAAACTTAAAAAAAATGAAATTCACGTTCAATTGATATTTAAAAAAAAATATTGGATTAGATAAAAAAAATAATGAAAACATGACAAGTGATTATGATAAAATATTTTATAAAAATATACTAATAAAAAAAATAAAATCACGTTTACTTGAAAATAAATAAGTTTTCTCTAAAAAAAAAACAGTTTTAAATTAAATACAAAAATAAGAAAAAATAATTGATTAAATTCATTTATCATTTTAAAAAAAATGTTCTTCATTTATCATTTATTCTTCTTGATTAAGTTCTACGTTAACAAAATAAAATTGGCAAATGAAATTTTAAAGTTTAAACTAATAAATATAAATCTTTTGATATTAGGAATTTCATTAAATATATAACGAATGAGAGAAAATTCACAATTTATTTTAAAATAAATAAAATAAAAATATTAAATGATAGTATGATATACTACGTACAATGAATAGATAAAGTAACAAATTTTATCACAAACATAGGAAAAAATATAAGTTGTAAGAAAATACAAACAAACCGTGCATCGCACGGGATGCATCTACTATATATATAAAGGGCAGTTTTTCCCGAGTTTTAGAGAGGCACATAGGATTTTAATTTTTAAAAGTTTATTAGAGCGCCACATAGGATTAATATTTTTAAAACGCTACAATAGGATTATGCCACGTAAGATTAGTTCTTTTTAAAGCGCTATGTAGGATTAAAATAATAAAAAACTGCCATGTAAGATTATTGTTTTAAAAGCTACAATAAGATTACGCCACATAAGATTAGGTTTTCTTAAAGTGCTGATTATAATTAAAAAAAAAAGTTACTTTGTGAAATAAAATATTATCTTTTTATATTAGGATTTTTTTATCTAAATATGATAAACAAAATTGATAATTCATTTTATAATAAAATTTCAAGTAGTAAGCAAATGAATACCACAAAGTTTTAGAAAAATATATATTTAGTAAAATATTTTCTTTGAAAAAGATACAAACAAGCCGTGCATCGCACGAGTTATATCTAGTAATATAATATTTATGCAAGTGAGTTAGTGGGAAAGTGAATTCAATAATCAATAATCAATAATATTAATATTAATTAATATGTATACTAAAAGACACCAACAATGAAACATGTCATATCCTGGTGTGTCCTTAAGTTTTTTTATTAAAAAAAAATCTTAAGGAAACAAATAATTTATAAAAATAATATTTATTTTGTATACATATTCCATATTAATGTAGTAATTATTATACCTAAAATAAAAAAGATTTCACAAATTTCCTACAAAAGTTGCGCCATTATAAACCAATCATCATATTTTTAAAATAACGTATGATCTATTTTACCAAAAGAAAAAAAATTACTCAGATTTTTTACCTACTTTTTTTTTAGTTGTGTATTAGAAGTTACAATTAAAAAATGCAAATATCAAATCAACCTATCACATACTTCTGTTGGGTTTAGCGGTGTCCAACACCGCGCGGAAACAAAACTCGATAACCGAATCTCGTACAATAATTACGTCATAAATAAAAGCATGCAAATAAACATAAACATAAGAGAAGAGAGAGAAAGAATGCTCACCCTAGAACCGTGCTTCGCTCAACCGTTGAGCTCGGACTTGAAAGTTTCAAGTTCCGCAAGTGCGAGAACCTCCGACGGCTCACATCCTCACTAGCCCACGCAAGCTGTTGTGTGATGCGGGCCGGCTGCTGCTCCTCTTGCTAGGCAAGCAGCCTAGGCTAGCTAGCATTAGCAGTAGCCAGCGAGGCCGAGCGCGCTTGCGTGCGGCTGGCCTTGCTAGCATGCGAGCTCGACCAGCAAGCTCTAGCCAGCACATGCATAGGTTGCTGGGCTTGCGGTCTTGCTAGAGTTTAGGCTAGCAGCCCTACATAGCCTAGCCCTCGCTTGGCTAGGCCAATGCGAGGTTACGACTATGTATTGACTTGTTGTATGACTGATTTTTCCGTTTCGTTGATTCCTAAATTCAACTCGATTTTCGACGCTCGGCTTCGACGCTCTAAGCTCGGAATCCGACGTCTTAGTTCGTAAAATCTCTATCGACTCATTTAATCCTTCGGATTAATTCGTCGCTTCAGCTCGGTTACACGATTGGGTGTGACCTGAAGGGTTCAGTCAAGATTAAGCTGTAATATTAATTATACATTAATATTACTGATCCGAAGTGACCTCCTGCTAGGCATTCCAATCACTTGACCTCACTGAATAATTAGCTTTCCTAATTCATTCCGAACCCTCTATCGGAATAATACACTTGTTCGAAGGACACCATTCCTTTCAATCTCCTATTTATTCTTCCAGACAAGTGTGCTGATTGTGTATAGCTTATTTCCTATGTCACTTATTGTCTCTTCATGAACTATAAGGTAAGATTCATCGTCATCCTTTTTACGTCCAAAAGTGTTTCTCGATTTTCGAGTTTGACTGTCAATAAGCAGATGATTTCTAAAATTTATCTGAGTATGGCCATGCATTTTCATAGTTTCGCTCTTTGAGAGGCCTTGTAAACAACAAAGATATGTTCCCTACTGTTAATAGGGGGACATTCCCAGTCTTGCATTGTTAGCTTCCCTTACTAAGAGACCCAAGCCACCCGAGTGTTGCATTTATAATCCCCTTGTACGGCAGATGTTTGACAACATCAAAGCGGACTAGTACTTAAACAAGAGAACTTATAATACTCATGGTTGAGGAAAGAGGTTTCGATAGCCATAGTGAGTAATGTACTTATGACGATTGTTAAATCTCTTAAAGTATTATCATAGGTCGAGCCAGTATAGTTCCAAACCAATACCTGTGCAAATGATTTACGACATTCTTGTCCTTGTAGCATAAGAAACAGTGTTATAAATCATACTACATACTAACCTCACGGGGTCATTAGTCGTCCAACTTTCAAATGACCTCGATTAGGGATAAATTTTGATATGACATTCAATGTTCACTTAATAGGTTATTCTTTATCCAAGACTTGTCTTGATACCCTATTTTGAATGTCGTCAAATCGAATGGACTCATTATTTAATTCTAAACCAATAAAATAGTTTTTGTGGAATAATTAGTAAAAATTTTATTCCACTATGAAACTTTCAAACGTTTCATCTTATGATAAATGGTTTTCCCAAATGTTTTAAAGTAATACTCTTAACAAAACATTTATAGAAATCGCACCCATATCTAATATGCTTGATTTCTTTCGTGCAATTGTGAATGTTGTGGTTCACTTATTGCATAGGTTTAGTTACGATTACTTTGCAAATCTTAACATCTTCATTATTGAACACTTTCATAATAAGATGATAAAATTTAAGTGTGTTATGGATTATATGTGATTTAGGATTTATTGTCCAAGTGATGGCTCCCACTCATTTTTCATGATTTGAGATCTTCAACTTGACAACCTACAATCATCAAAGTTCAACAACGAACTATCCATTTAACAAATTCCTTATTATTGCCTCTAAGGCAGCAATGTTCTCAACATATACTTTAGTAGATTTTCTAATGATGCTTTGTTTGGATTTTACCCCAACTGGCTCACAATGATTTGGATACCCTAATCACTTGTGATTATGGAAATTTACCTTAAATTTACGCACAATATACATGGACATAAGTTCATGTTGCCATTCTTAAGCCACGACACGTCTTAACCTCGTGCTTATAAATGACTTCCTCATCAAAGATCTAATCCTTGCCGAGGTTGTGCTTACAACATCTATACTTAAATTATATTTGTTTCCATGTATCATGAACTCATCCTTTTACTTAACCAAGTACTTAAGGCGTTCTTAGTCATAATCTAAAGATCCATTCCTTAGATTCAAGTCGATTGGTCTTTTATACTTGTCATGCTCTAAGCATGCAGGTCATGTGACGATTCCATATCATAGCATACATGATGGATTTAATTGCAAAATTATTCCAATTTGATCCCGTTCATGTGACTTTTAGCTCATCCAGTTTCACTGAGTCTTGCTAAACTGTTTTCTATATGATACGGTTGAAAGTCTCTACTAGAGTTTTCTTGTCTGACTTAGTATTTGCCTAACTTGTATTTAGTTGAAAACATTTGCTTAGTTTTATACATATTCAGGTCCTACAGGTTTTACACGGTAAATTCCTTTACTCGTTTAAACATTTTATTAAGTCTATCCAATAGATCTTAATTCCAACTATGTACTAAGTATTCCCTTTCGCTTGGTCCATCATTGAAAAATTCTTTCAAATCTAAGCATTTAGCTTTGATAGTTATTTTACAATAGAGTTCGTAAACTTCTTATTGGACCTTACAAAATTGACTTTTGCTCCCACTAAACTTCTTTGTTCAAAGAATTTCCATGTTTCACAACAAGCCAAACATTATATTAACTTTATGAGAAAATCCATTCCAATTCCTACATGCTTCCCTCAATCCCCAAATGGATTTCTTGATCTTGCTTTCAAATCTAGCATTATTTAGATTAATCAAAACCCTTAGACTATTTCCATAGTCTCTTCCAAAATCCTATTTTTAAGAAGGCGGTTTTGGTATCTATTTTGCCATATTTCATATGCGCAATTTTGCTAGAATAATCACGAAAATACTTAAGCATTCAGATTAGTTAATAGGTTTTATTAAATCAACGTTGTGAATTTAATTGTAACCTTTTCAACCAATCTAGCTATGTATGCATATACATTTCCATATTTGTTAGTTTTATCCTTGAAAACTTTTTTGTAATTGCTCAGTCTTTACACTTCATGCAAATTAATCAAGTTTCAAACATGGAGTCTATTTTGGATTTTTTGGCCTCTAACCATTATTCGGAATTTTGATTTTTCGTAGCTAATTTACAAGACACTATTCCCTTACCATCCAAAAGAAAATAGTATGCTTGTAAGTCTTAGGTGTATCTCTAATTTAATAAATATTTATAGGATTCAATCCATGCCTTTAGTGAATTCTATACCTACACGGGGTAATTGCATCAAACACCGAGTTTCAAGGCGCTTTTAAAGTCCTTTGATAATATTGATCTTACTCCAACACTTCTAATGTTTTGTGAGTACTGAATTCTATTTTAAGGCACTTGTAAAGTCCTTTGAGTATTCTTGATCAATCATTCTCATGAAACCTTTCTAAAGTCTTTTGAGATTCTCAAATTTAGTTTGTTGCTAATCTCGATGGTTATCGAGTTCATTTTCCTCCTACTTGTCGTTTTGAAAATATTTTATTTTCTTGAAAGATACCACTTAGAGCAACAAATACTATGTTCTCAATCAGGTAGTGGAAGTGATTCCCGTAGTCTCACTTGAATGCTTGCAAAGAGACATGTATATTGTCTTTGGGTAAAGTTCGTTGTTAAACAAACATTTAGCTCCCACTGGAGCTACCTTAGCCTTTATTGAGCCACTTAGCTCCCACTAAGCTAATGAACTCCCACTGAGTTAAGTGCCCTAGAAATATACTTGAAAAGACGCTAGAAATTATTTCTATCCATAACTGAATATGGTGTCCTTTCTTAGCTTCGACAATTTTGTTTAGTGTAACACTAGTCATTTGTGCAAAGTTTTAAGAACTTTATAGGAAGAGATGTGATCCATCATCGTTCGAGTCATTTCCAAATGGCATCGAGGTCACCATGAAAGCATACTCTATTCTTTGTGGAGCTATTATTAAATTTCAATTTCATAACTTTGAGATGATCATTTTTGGCTCAAGCAAACATCGCTTGATCTAATTTAGATGTTTTGATATCTTGCCAAGTCGATTCTACACTTCACTGAACTTTTGAGCTACTCAAGATTCAATCTGTTCACTTTTGATGAATATAGTCATATCCTTTCAAATTTTTTTGAAAACGTTGAAGTAATGGAATCCTCTTTAGCTTTTGGAGTTAATTGTCTATACCAAGCACAATAGCTCTTTTCTTTGTCAATTTCAACAAGTAATACTTGCATGTCTTCGAATGATTCTGAATTGATTAACTTTCAAGAGTCTATCTGATAGAGCCTTGAGTATGTTCTTGTCGATGTGACATTGCTAATGATTTTGGGAACACAAATCAGGTCCATGACTTGAACTTTTTCATGTTAGAGAAATGTTTGTTTATAATCAAGCATCCTTGACTCATGGCTTAAACAACCATGCCATTCAAATAAAACCAACAACCATTGCTCTTTTACTTTGAATGTGAGTCTTTCCGTGTGTAAACGGATTGTTTGCTGATTATGGAACACAATAACCATTTATTTATTCCAGCCTTAGCTTTAAAAGGTCTTTAAACAAAGAAGATGACCTTACAACTGACGTAGCACTACTTAATTTATTCCAAGCTTGTAAGTCAATAACTTAGCTTAACTTCAATGGTTTGAGGTCACTTTAAAAGTGGAACACTCAAGAAGTATTCGATACTTGTGAAGATAATGAGTTGCTAAATTCAACTACGATAACGTGAACTCTTAGGTAGAATTGAAATCTCGTATTTCTTTCCAATGTTCCTTGTTTCCTATATTTCTTATCATACATCATCTCATAACTTTTAAGAACCATTTCTTTAAGTGTTTTGACTTTTATACTTTGTTAGGCATAATTAAGCATCTAATGCGCCGTAAAACAAAGTTCCATCTTTTCCTTTAATTCGTTCTTGCATTACTACATCAATGAGTCCTACTCATTAGTGTATGAAGCGAAAAGATATATTGGTTGTCAACTATTGATAATTTGAGTTTTTTAACTCAATACTTCATGTTTATCAAAACTACCTAGTATTCTGAATAAATGATGTCCAACCGTCCTTTCGGACTAAGCCATAAAAGTCATTTATGAGAAGTTGTATTTTAGAAATGTCTTTTCTTTCCTTGAGAACGAACCATTCTTAAAAGATTTCCTTTTACCAATCGTTGGAAACATTATAATTGATTTAGAATTCTACAAATGTAAGTGTAAACACTAGTAGAAAAATATAAAGGAGCACTGGTTCAAAACCCCCATATGGCACCGGTTTTAAACCGGTGTAGATTACTGGGATGCCAAAAAAAAAACTTTAGCTCCGGTTCAAAACCGATGCTAATAACGTGTTATTCGTACCGATTCCGTTCCAAAACCGGTGCGGAAAATGGCCTTAAAAAGTTAAAAAAAAAACTTTTGGCACCGGTTCAAAACCAAAACCGGTGCCCTTAATGCCCCAAAATTTTTTTGTATTTTTTTCACTTAAATTGATATAGAAACACTAACATATATATAAAGTTACATATTTTCATTAAAAAAGGCTGTAATAATACAATTTTCGTCCAAAAAAAAATAAAAAAAAATACAAGGTCACACACAAATAAAATAAAATTGAAAAAAAAAAACAAATTTATAGAAGATCTTGTTTATAGCCTGCATTTCTTCTGCCAAGGACTTCAATTGTATCTGTAAATAAAAGCTGTAACTCAGCCTATAATCAATTATTTACCATAGAGTTGTCATAATGAAAAATAATAAAACCTTAGTTGCAGCTTCAAGGCATAGAAGATCTTTATGAAAATCCAACAGTGCAGGTAACTTCTCTACTACAAACTGAAAAATAGAAACTATTATGAACTGGAAACTAGAAATTAAAAGGAGAAGAAGAAGAAATGATAGATTAGAGAATTTAACACATTCTCTCTAGCATTCAAGGGTTCTAAACTCTCCCAAACCTTAAAATCCTTCAACGTTATTGCTTTAATAGTCATCAAATACAGCTACATCTGGTCAAATCTAGATCTAGTAAAATAGATTATTAGTCCCTAGTATCAAAGAGGTCCTAAATCTATATGCATTATACACTTCTTTTGGGCATGTTTTGTAGCTTATTTATCCAAGTACTCCAAAGGTGAACAAGAGGAGATACAAAATATATGCAAAGGTGTCTAATTGTAAAGAAAGACAGGGTACAGGACTATAAAATAACAAGTTTTCACATAGAACCCTAATTAGAAAACACGAGATTTAACCCCTTGCAACGCATAGTTTTTTTTAATACATATAAAAATTAGTATATTTCATGTGATTGATTGACCTCTATTAATCTTTTTATAGAATTCCCTAGAAGAGATAATTTTTTACTTAAGACTGTTATCTGATTAATTTTAATATCTCATTCGTTAGTTTCGGGCTCCCATCATTTGACGCTTGATATTATAAGATGAGATCCTTTCACCCCCAATAATTGAATATACACCATGATAAAATGGACACAACATTTCAATCAGAGAAAAAAAAAAAAACTGAATTGGTAATCCAAACTAAAGTTCGTAGTACTAAACAATCAACGCCGACATGCAGTACACGTGGCTCCTGTCTAGAGACTCGAGAATCAAATATACACAGCCTTTCCAACCAATTGAAGTAGGCCTGGCTACTTCACAATGAACAAGTAGAAGACAAATTGTTCCAAGTAGACATCAAAACCTTGGAAAGAAGTAAGGACATACCTTGCAAAGATAAGGCATAAGTGTCATCCTGCTGTTAGTTGCACGAGTATCTATTAATATCAAAAGACTATCCAATTTGAAGCCAACCGCAGATCCTATAAGATGTGAAGACTTGAATAATCAATCAAAATATCAAAAGAAGTTTCATCACTCGATAAATAAAAATCAAACAGTTTGCTAGGGTTATTTTCCTTATTTTAGGTTAAGTCGCTTGGGCTTAGTCAGCTTGGTCTAAAAAACTAGTCTTGCCCTTATGATTAGGCAATTGATAAATGTACATAGACTTGTTAATATATTTGAAGAACAGTCAGGCAGCAACCAAAATTATAAGCAAGAGATAATGGTAAACTAAGGTCCTTATTACTCCATATTAATTTGACAATGGATATTAATGGAGACAGAAACCATGTTGACAATGTAATGCATATCAAGCAAAGATGTCTGCACTATCTTAGTGAACTAGATAGAGAGGGGAGTGTGATTAGCAAGGGGCCTCACAGAAATCAACCCAAATCTAGGCGCAAATCTGATTGATAGGTAATAGTTAAAATTAGAGATCAATCCAATTTACTGGACACAACCCCCATAGGTTACACTGCAGATCAAGAGGCAGCATAATTAGAAATTGGCAAAGAGCTCTTCCTAAGTCTAGGAATCAGCCGCTTAAAACTCTGGCTAAAAAAGTGTAGATTTTCCACTCTTCCCACACCAATTAGACCAAAGCAAGAGGATTTTACTTTGACCTGCTAAGGGAAGAAAGAAGAAAATGATTCTTCTAATACAGATCATATATTGACCATTTGATTAAGGCAACAAATATGAGTTTCATAGAGATAAATCAACCAGGATAGTGAATGTCTATCAAGTAAGAATGTAGTAAAAACTTAATGGAGAAGCACATTACTAACTTGGTATTCATACCTCTTGCAGTTCCAGAATTTAATAAATTTCCTAGATTAAGAATTAACTGCATGATCTCTTTCAACTTCCCAGAATTTCGCACCTAGTTGAAAATAAGAAAGCACAAGTGATGAGATTAGGACATACATGAAAACAGTACAAAAGTGGCATCTGTGTAAATGAAATGTACCTCATCACATGCTGAATTTACAGTATTCAAACTCTTTTTGAAATATGTAACCTGCAAAAAGAAAGAGGTACAATGACACATTTTCGTATAGTACACCAAGCAAGGCCAGATATGTGTGCTTAAAATGGTGCTATTACAATGCAACCCACTAAGCAAAAGTACTTGTGTATTAAACTGAATCTTGAACAAAAACACTCATAATTTTGACTCCAGCTATTACAATGCAACCCACTAAACAAAAGTACTTGTGTATTAAACTAAATCTTGAACAAAAACACTTGTAATTTAGACTCCACCCGCGGCACTTTCATGAGCTCCAAAAAAAATTGTAAACATAAAGAAGAGAAAGTAAGCACACCAACAGTCACAAGTGTCACATACAGAGTACGCATATATCTCAGACTTCAGGAATAATAAAATAAGGAAAGAGAAAATCATTAAAATATAGCTAAGACAAGGAAAAGAAACTTATAATCAATTGAGCAATACTAATTTTATCTACAATTTGAAGGCAAAGATCCACAGATGTAATTAAGATCAATACATGAAAAGTTCTATAAAAGTTTTATTAATCAAACAAAAATGCATAGTTATAGACCTGCTCACATTTTCCTTGCTCTGTATTATCGCCAGTCTACAAAGCAATAGAAAGAAAATCAAAACTACAAATTTAGCAGAATCATTTGGACTACTCTTAAATAATTATTAAAGCATGTGAAACCCATTCCCAATCAAAGATAATGGTGCAGAAGACTTGCAAACTGCAACAACAACGAAACATACCAATAAAAGTTTTAGTTCAAAGATAAAAAATTAATCTTTAGAGTGTCCATCTCCTCTTTAGTGGGACAAAACTTAATTAGGTTTTCCACCTTATCAGCATCCAAGACTGACTCATCCATCGCAAGTACTGCAGCCTGCAAAATAGATTTAGGCACACTAACACTTAGCATGGCATGAATAAATACAGACAATGTAAATGCTTATCCCTTCACAATTTACCCCCCACATTACCTTCTCAAAAAAGTGAAAATGTTAAGAAACTAACAAGATTAAATCTTCATTGTCTAAACCAAGAGGATGCAAGAAGTGCACAAAATCCGCCTTAATCAACATGGCAACATGGATTAATATATTTAACATCTATGGAAATTTTAACAACACATACACACATATATATTAAAAAGAAAAGGTGAGTATAACAGTATAACCTATAACATATATTAACTTGAAGATATCACATCAAAGTTCATCTACATTAAAATTGATTCACAGCTATACCCAAACATTGAGTAAAAGCTTTCCTAGAGAGTGCAGTTCTAGGAGAACTCTAGTAGCTTTTTCAGGATTGGCAACACAATTTCACTAATCTGACAATTGTAAAAATAGTGGTCATGGTGCGAGAAGAATAATGAAACTGAGAGCCTGTTAGTTTCATAGTGTCCAACACTACGCAGAATGAAACCCGCCCAAGACCCGCACACTAATTAATGTAACTAAACATGCAATCACATAATTAAACAACAAAAGAGAGAGAAAGAGAAAAGACGATCTTACACTCGACGCGTGCTTCGCTCGCTTACGAGCTCCTACTTGAAAGCTCTAGCTTCGCAAGTGCGTAAGCCTCCGACGGCTCGCACCCTCGACCCGACCGGAGCGGTCTCTACCCCGAAGGTTGGTCGGGGCTAGACCAAGGAAATACTAGAGTATTACGAACTTAAAGGTTTTCTCACTTATAAGGAGATGCCTTATTGAGTTCAACTCAAGTTTTCTTCCCAAACCCAAAACATGGGTATTTCTAGGGAAGGGAGTCTTGTTTTCCCATTTCCCATCAATGTGTGAGAATTGCATTTTGCTCAATTTATTTTAATCCAAAAACAAATTAAAATGCAAATGAATCAACAACCGCCAAGTGGAAAATGGTAAGCAAGGGTAGGTGAGGACCACTAAGGAGGTGGGGGACCAAGCACCACTTGCTCCCCAAGCAAGCCACCAAGACCGGTCCCCACTTTGACCGGATGCTAGCCTACTCACAGCTGGCTGGCAGCATGCCTTGGCTGCCATTAAGGTTGCGCAGCTGGCGCCTAGCACCAAGGCTGGGCTGGCGGCCTACTCGCACATGCATGCACGCAGCAAGCAGGCCACGTACGCTGTGCGGGCTGCTGTTGCTACGTTGCGTGTGTGTTGCGATGTGCGTGTGCTAGGCGATGCCCAGTTACTGCGATGCTGCGAGTGGCTGGGTGTGAGGCTTAGTACGCTAGCACGCATGGCACGCCAGCTGCTAGCTTGCTTGCGGCCACGAGCACCAGCCCTGCAAGCATGCTCGGCCAGCAAGCCTAGCACGCATATGCATGCTTGGCTTGCGGCATGCCTTACGATGCGGTTGGTGGCCTAGTCTAATCTAGCACTCGCATGGCTAGGCCAGTGCTAGGCTACGACTTAGCTCGTACTAGTCGCTTGCTTGATTTCTCGTCTCATCGAATTTTAAATTCGACTCGACTTATGACGCTCGGTTTCGACGCTCTAAGCTCGATATCCAACTTCTTTGTCTGTAATACTCTAATGACTCATCTAATCCTTCGGATTGATTCATTGTCTGGATTGATTACTCGATTGTGGTGCGACCCAAAGGGTTCAGTCAAGATTAAGCTGTAATATTAATTGTACATTAATATTACTGATCAGAAGCTACCTCCAACTAGGCATTCCGATCACTTGACCTCGCTAAAGAATTAGATTTCTAATAATTCCGAACCCTCTATCGGAATAATACACTTGTTGGAAGGATACCATTCATTTCAATCTCCTACTTGTCTTTCGGACAAGTGTGCAGTTAGTGTATAGCTCATTTCCTATGTCACTTAATGTCTCTTCATGAACTACAAGGTAAGATTCTTCGTTATCCTTATTACGTCCAGAAGTGTTTCTTGATTTTCGAGTTCGACTGTCAATAAGCAGATGATTTCTAAAATCCATCTGAGCACGACCAGTCATTTTCACAGTCTTGCTCTTCGAGAGGCCTTGTAAACAAAAAAGACATGTTCCGTATTGTTAATAGGGGGACATTCCCAGTCTTGTATTGTTAGCTTCCTTTACTAAGAGGACCTAGTCGCTCAAGTGTTGCCGTTATAATCCTCTTTTACTGCAGACGTTTGATAACATCAAAACGGACTAGTTCTCAAACAAGGGAACTTATAATACTCATGGTCGAGAAAAAAAGGTTCCGACAGCTATAATGAGAAATATACTTATTACGATTTAAAATATCTTAAAGTACCCTCAGAGGTCGATCCAGTATAGTTCTAAACCATACTTGTGCAAATGATTTATGACAATCATTTCCTCGTAGCACAAGAAACGGTGTTATAAATCATACTACACACTAATCTCAATTGGTCATTAATCTTCCATCGTTTAAATGACCTTGATTAAGGATAATTTTCGATTGAAATATTCAATGTTCACTTAACATGTGTTTCTTTATCCAAGTCATTGTCTAGATACCCTGTTTTGAATATTCTCATAAATCGAATGGACTCATTATTTAATTCTAAACCACAATTAAATAGTTTGTGGAATTATTAGTAAAATTTTTATTCCAGTATGAAAATTTTCAACGTTTCATCTTATGATAAATGGTTTTCCCCAAATGTTTTAAGAGTAATACTATTGACAAAACATTAATAGAAATCACACCCATATTTAATATGCTTGATTTCTTTCATGCAATTGTGAATGTTGTCTTTCACTTATTGCATAGGTTTAGTTATGATTACTTTGCAAATCTTAGCATCTTCATTATCGAACATTTTCATAATAAGATGATAAAATATGAGAGTGTTATGGATTATATGTGATTTAGGATTTATTGTCCAAGTGATGGCTCCCACTCATTTTCATGATTTGAGATCTTCAACTTGACAATCTACAATCATCAACGTTCGACAACGAACTTTCCATTGAACAACTTTATTATTATTGCCTTTAAGGCAACAATATTCTCAACATATATTTTAGTAGACTTCCTGATGGTGCTTTGCTTGGATTTCTTTCCAAACGGCTCACAATGATTTGGGATACCCTAATCACTTGTGATCATGGAAATTTACCTTAAATTTCCGCACATTACACATGGATTCACGTCCATGTTACCATTCTCAAGCCACGACGCATTTTAGCTAGTGCTCATAAATGGCTTCCTTGCTAAGGATCTGATCCTTCCTAAGGATGTGCTTGCAACATCAATTTTTAAATTACATTTGTTTCAATGCGTCAAGAACTTATCCCTTTTACTTATCAAGTACTTTGGATGTTCTTGATCATAATCTAAAGATCCATTACTTAGATTTAAATTGATTGGTTATTTTATACTTCTCATGCTCTAAGCATGTAAGTTGAGTGACGACTCCATGTCATAGCATACATGATGGTTTCAATTGCAAAATTATTTCAAATTTATTCCATTCATGTGACCTTTTAGCTCATCCAGTTTCATCGAGTCTTGCTAAACTGTTAGCTATATGATATGGTTGAAAGTCTCTCATAGAGTCTTTCTTGTTTGATTTAGTATTAGCCTAGCTTATACTTAGTTCAAACATTTACCTACTTTTATACATATAGGTCGAAAGCCTTTTTTAGGTCCTTCATGTTTAACAGCGTAAATTCCTTTACTTGTTTAAACATTTATTAAGTCTATACAATAGATCTTAGTTCCCACCATGTACTAAGTATCGCCTTTTTCTTGGTCCATTGTCGAAAATCCTTTCAAATCTAAACTTTTAGCATTTGATAGTCATTTCACAACAGAGTTCATAAACTTCTTGTTAGACCTTACAAGATTGACTCTTGCTCCCGCTAAACTTCTTATCCATAAGAATTTTTATCATTCTCCATAAACCAAACCTTTTACTAACGTTATGAGAATACATGTTCCAATTCCTACATGCAATGCTTCACTTAATCCCACAATGGATTTCTTGAGCTTGCTTTCAAATCTAGCCTTATTTAGATTAATCAAAACCCTTAGACTATATCCATATTCTCTTCCAAAATCCTATTTTAGGAAGGCGGTTTTGGTATCTATTTTGCCAAATTTCATATGCGCAATTTTGCTAGAATAATCACGAAAAGACTTAACCATTCCGATTGGTGGATAGGTTTTTATTAAAATCAATGTCGTGAATTAATCGTATCCTTTTCAACAAAACTCGCTATGTATGCATATACATTTCCACATTTGTTAGTTTTCTCCTGAAAACTTATTTGCGATTAATGGGTCTTTCACCCTTCATGCAATAATCAAGTTTCAAACATGATTTTCAAACATGGAGTCTATTTCGGATTTTATGGCCTCTAACCATTATTCGGAATTTGGATTTTTCGTAGCTAATTTACAAGACACTATTCCCTTACCATCCAACGGTAAATAGTATGCTTGTAAGTCTTAGGTTTATTTCTAACTTAATAGAATTTTATAGGATTCAATCCAAGCCTTTGGTGAATTCTATACCTATACGGGATAATTGCATCAAACACTGAGTTTTAAGGTGCTTTTACATCCCTTTGATTATATTGATCTTACTCCAACACTTCTAAAGTTTTATGAGGATTAAATTCTCATTTAAGGAAATTGTGAAGTCCTTTGAGTATTCTTGATCAATTATTCCCATGAAGCCCTTCTAAAGTCTTCGGAGATTCTCAGTTTAAGTTTGCTGCTAATCTTGATAGTCATCGAGTTCATTTTCCTCCAACTTGTCGTTTTGAAAGTGTGTTACTTTCCAGAAAGACACCACTTAGAGCAACAAATACTATGTTCTCAATTAGGTTGTGGAAGTAATGTCCGTAGTCTCACTTGAATTCTTACATAGAGAAATGTATATTGTCTTTGGGTAAAAGTTCATTGTGAAACAAATAGTTAGCTCCCACTCGAGCTACCTTAGCCCTTATTGAGCCAATTAGCTCCCACTGAAGCCAGTGAACTCCCACTGAGTTAAGAGCCCTAGACATATACCTGAAAAGATGCTAGAAACAATTTATATCCATAACTAAATATGGTGTCCTTTCTTAGCTTCGACAATTTTGTTTAGTGTAACACTAGTCATTTGTGCAAATATTTAAGAACTTTATAGTAAGTGATGTGATCCATCATCATTCGAGTCATTTCCAAATGGCATCGAGGTCTCCGTCAAGACATACTATATTCTTTGCGAAGCTAATTACGAAATTCCAATTTCATAACTTTGATATGATCAATCTTGGCTCAAGCAACCATCGCTTGATCTAATCTAGACGTTTTGATATCTTGCTAAGTCGATTCTATACTTCACTGAACTTTTGAGCTACTCAAGGTCCAGTTTGTCCACATTTGATGAATATAGCCATATTCTTTCAAATTCTTGTGAGACATTGAAGTAATGGAATTCTCTTTAGCTTTCGAAGTCAATTGTCTATACCAAGCACAATAACTCCTTTCTTTGTCGATTTCAACAAGTAAGACTTGCTTGTCTTAGAACGATTCCAAATCGATCAACTACAAGAGTCTATCTAATAGAGCCTTGAGTACGTTCTTGTCGATGTGACATTGCTAAAGATGTTTGGAACACAAATCATGTCCATGACTTGAACTTTGTGAGTTTTTATGTTAGGGAAATGTTTGTTTATAATCTAGCATTCTTGACTCATAGCTTAGACAACCATGCCATTCAAATAAAACCCGAAAATATTGCTCTTTTACTTTGAATGTGAGTTTTTCCGTGCGTAAACGGATCGCTCGCTGATTATGGAACATAATAACCATTATTCGTTCCATCCTTAGATCAAAAGGACTTTAAACAGAACAAATTACCTTACAACTAATGTAGCACTACTTGCTTCATTCTAAGCTTGTAAGTCAATAACTTAGCTTAACTTCAATGGTTTGAGGTCACTTTCAAAGTGGAACACTCAAGCAATATCCGATACTTGTGAAGATATCAGGTTGCTAATTAAAATACAATAACATGAACTCACGGGTAGAAAAGGAATTTTATCCCTTTTCTTTATTCCTTGTTTCCTATATTTCATATCATAAATCATCTCATAACTTTAAGAACCATTTCTTTAAGTGTTTTGACTTTTATACTTTGTTAGGCATAATTAAGCATCTAATGCGCCGTAAAACAAAGTTCCATCTTTCCTTTAATTCATGCTTGAATTACTACATCAATGAGTCCTACTCATTAGTGTATGAAGCGAAAAAATATGTTGGTTGTTAACTATTGACAATTTGAGTTTTTCAACTCAATATTTCATGTTCATTTAAACAACCTAGTATTTTGAATACATGATATCCAACCGTCCTATCGGACTTTAGTCATAAATGTCAATTATGAGAAGTTGTATTTTAGAAATGCCTTTTATTTCTTTGAGAACCATTCTCAAAAGATTTCCTTTTAACAATCGTTGGAAACATTATAATTTGATTTAGAAATCTACAAATATAAGTGCAAAGTATAATCATTTATCAACTTAATAACATAATAAGTTTGAAATTTAAAGCATACATGCAAACTTTCAATCTTATTAAGCGTCTTATCCACGCATTAAAATTGTCCCTTTTGGGCGAGAATAAAACGATTCCAAGATCCCAAAAATCAGAAAATGATTAAGCATGCTTTGGCTTATATTAACACTTTATATTTTAAGGTAAGCAATCCAATTGCTAATAGCTCTAAGCTACTCTTGGTTCGATAAAACGTCGCATCTAATGCTCCCTTGACATTTTATCTCCATTTCCACGACATCTAAGGTCTCCTTACTGATATCGTTGAGCTTAACCAAGACCAACTTGTATACCTAGTATACCTTACGTTCCTAGGGAAGTAGTGATGCCTCGCTTTGGCATAGCCCATCACTACGCGTATTAGTTCGGTAAGTGTTGTTTTTGGAATGGCAAATTTGGCTCAATATTATAGGGACCTTGGGTTTCTATGTTGGTTGATTTAAGTGAACTTAATTAATCATCGCAACATTCGAAATACTAGACATGCATCTAACATATCATTCACACATATAAGCATAATTATATATAGAAAGCATAAGTAAAAGATGCATTTGGCAACTAGCATGACCCCTTGAGTCTTCAAGGATCTTCGATGCATCCTTTTGGCTTGTCTTCTTAGAAACGCCGTCTTTGAGACATCTCCACCAAATATGCAACTACTAGTTACTATGACTAGGACTAATCTAAATATTAAGGTACAAAAATACGCAACGGTACGCAGACCGTATTTAGATTTACAAAAATACATAACAGATCGCAATCCGTATTTACTATCCTAATCGGGCCCCACTAGTTGCCATTTTCACAAAACCTGTGATACAATATACATTCCATTCATCCATTTACTATTTGTGAATGGCCCATGCATTTTACAACGTAGAACAAGTAACAATGCATAACATACGCAAACTAGTAACTAACTTAGGTGGTTAATCTGATTAACGCGCCTAATTAAAACTAGTCAAAGTTGTTAACTGATTATGTGATTAAAATGCAATAAAATTAGGTCAAGTAATTAACGAAGCTCCCACTAAATTCCGCATCCAACTTAATTAAGCCGGTTAACCCAAATTTTGCCAAATTATTTTGCAAGTGCTGGCAAAACCGAGGCCTAGCCTCATTAAAATAATGAAATAATTAAAACGGCAAAAATTCGCGAAACACATAGCCCAACGATGCTTTACGATGACCAAGTGCTTAGCACCAAGGCTCGAGGTGCCTTGCGTGGCTGCAGCCGCACAACCGCTTGTGGCCCAAGCACGTGGGAGTGACTCCAATGCCGCATACGCATAGCACCGACCACATCAGCGCACTTGCACACACACAAGACATGGCCTCAAGGTCCTAAATCATGCGAGCTTATGCTGCCTAGCAACACATCGTAGCACCAACGCACCCCTATTGTAGCATCTTGTGCGCATCACCCTCGCAAACTCGATGCACCAAACACGCACACACCGCACTAAAAGTGTAGCAACAAGCATGCACCTAGCCCAGCACGCCACACAGCAGCAGCCCTTCGAGGCATGAGCAGCCCCATGCGCACCTCGGCAGCCACACACGCAGCTCGGCTAGCTGAAGGTTGTGCTTGGGCGATCTTTGCCTTGATTTGCGTGCTTTTATCTCGAGATTTAATCCCGATATATGTGTGACATAAAATTGATTCTAAGTTTAATTTATAACCAACATTGAGCAAGAATGAAAATAAAACAAGTCTAACTTAAATAAATTCAATTTTAGTGCACAAACCAAAATTATTCAAGAACCTATGTTTAAATTATTTTTGGTTCATCTTGATGCTTCAAAATTGAAGGGCTATACTCACAATCAATTTAATCAAACATAAATTAATAATGTGATTTGGAAAAAAATTAAATGGGTTGGAAAAATGATTACATTCATCTAATGAAAAATTTCCAATAATAACTTATGTAAACTTGAAAAATTACATCTTCCAATATGAAGATTAATTAAATTTCAATCACAAGTTTTGAACTCTTAGGACTTTAGTCAACTCAAAAATGATTAAATCCAAAAATTAGTTCAACATGAAATTTAGAAGGTAAACTTCCAACCAAATAAACAATTAAAGATTGGATCTTTAACATCTTTAAGGGACTTCAAAATTACAAATTCACCATAAACATTCACACTTGAAGCAATTGATTCGCAAAATATGAAATAACAAGTTTATGAGAAAAATGAGCTTACCAAATTAAGCACAAAATATGACTTCATAAATATGCCTAATAAGCTTTATTATTGCAGTAGATTAGTGATGCAACCATATATATAATCTACCATTAACATGTCATAATTAATCAAGGTTTAAAGATTTAAAATTTTTCGTCAAAAGTAAAAAAACCCCTCAAAAAACATGTTTCTGTGTGGATTGTGGCTTCTGGACTGTCCTCAATGAGAATCAAAAACGATATAGAACATTGATTCCACCCAAAATTCACTATTTTTGGGTCGAAATTAGGTTCATGAGCCAAAATTAGTAAAGTACGAGATTAAAACTAATTTAAAACGAGTTTCTAATCTAATTATACAGCAAAACAAGAAATTTAAATCCATTTTAATTCACCTCAATTAATTATTAGTTATAATTGAAATGAGCGCAACACTGATACCACAGTTGGGTTTCGTAGTGTCCGACACTACATGGAAAGAAACCTGCCCAAGACCCGCACACTAATTAATGTAACTAAACATGCAATCACTTAATTAAACAACACAATAGAGTGAAAGAGAAAAGATGACCTTACCCTCGACGCGTGCTTTAATCGCTTACGAGCTCTTACTTGAAAGCTCCAGCTTCGCAAGTGCGTAAGCGTCCGACAGCTCGCACCCTCGACCTGACCTGAGCGGACTCTACCCCGAAGGTTAGTCGGGGCTAGACCAAGAAAATACTAGAGTATTACGAACTTAAAGGTTTCATCACTTATAAGGAGATGCCTTATTGAGTTCAACTCAAGGTTTCTTCCCAAACCCAAAACATGGGCATTTATAGGGAAGGGAGTCTTGATTTTCCATTTCCCATCAATGTGGGAGAATTGCATTTTGCTCAATTTATTTTAATTCAAAAACAAATTAAAATGCAAATGAAGCAGAAAACGCCAAGTGGCAAATGGTGAGCAAGGGTAGGTGAGGACCACTAAGGAGGGGGGAACCAAACACCACTTGCTCCCTAAGCAAGCCACCAAGACTGGTCCCCACTTTCACCAGATGCTAGCCCACGCACAGCTGGCTGGTAGCATGCCTTGGCTGCTAAGGCTGCCCAACTGGTGCCTAGCACTAAGGCTGGGCTGGCTGGCCAGTTCGCACACGCATGCGCGCAGCAAGTAGGCCACGCACACAATGCGAGCTGGTGTTGATGCGTTGCGTGTGCTGCTGCGAGTGGCTAGGTGCGACGCCTAGCATGCTAGCACACATGGCGTGCCAACTGCTAGCTTGCTTGCAACCACGAGCACCAGGCCCGCAAGCATACTCGGCCAGCAACCCTAACACGCATATGCATGCTTGGCTTGCGGCATGCCCTGCGATGCGGTTGGTGGCCTAAGCTAGCCTAGCACTCGCATGGCTAGGCCAATGCGAGGCTACGACTTAGCTAGTACTTGTTGCTTGCTTGATTTCTCGTCTCGTTGAATTCTAAATTCGACTCGACATATGACGTTCGGTTTCGACGCTTTAAGCTCGATATGCGACGTCTTTGTTCGTAATACTCTAATGACTCATCTAATCCTTCGGATTGATTCATCGTCTTGAATAGGTTGCTCGATTGGGGTGCGACCAGAAGGGTTCAGTCAAGATTAAGCTGTAATATTAATTATACATTAATATTACTTAACGGAAGCGGCCTCCACCTAGGCATGCAGATCACTTAACCTCACTGAAGAAACTACTTTTTAATAAATCCGAACCCTTTATCGGAATAATACACCTGTTGGAAGGACACCAATCTTTTCAAAGTCAACATAAGTTCACAACTCATAAGTGCATTTCAATGTCTTTGAGGTTAAAAACAGGTCAATTGAAGTCAAAGGACATTTTTAATATAAGAAAAAATAACTATTTATACATCCAAAGGACAAAAGGCCTGCTAAGGTTTTTTATCTTCTGTACAACAAGCCTATTCTGATTCTTCTGAACTTATCAAGAATGAAAGATATCTAGGGGTGGGACTTCGGTCTGGCAGTTCGGTTTGACCTCGGTTTGAGTCGGTTTCGGTTTGGAGCGGTTCGGATTGAAACGGTTTAGTTTAGCAGGCGGGTCGGTTTGGTTCGGTTTGGGTTAGCCACGGCTCGGTTTGGTTTCGGTTTATTTCTTTGCGGTTTAAATTCGGTTTGGGTCATAAGCGGGTCGGTTTATAAACGATTCGGATTATGTCGGTTCGGTTTGATACGGGTCGGTTTAAGGGGCGGGTTTACCCGGGTCAATGTCAGTTCGGTTTACAAACGGTTTGGATCAAGCCGGTTTGGTTTGAAATGGGTCGGTTTAGGGGCGGATTTACCCGGGTCAATATCGGTTCGGTTTATAAACGGTGCGAATCATGTCGGTTTAGTTTGAAATGGGCCGGTTTAGTAGAGGGTTTACACAGTTCAATTGGTTCGGTTTATGAACGGTTTGGATCATGTCGGTTCGGTTTATAAGCGGTTTGGGTTATGAATTGAATTCATGATTGTTTTAAAGATCGCGTCATGACCATGATTTAATGAGTTGATACTTATAATACGATAAATCGATAATTAAGAATGTACAAGTATTCAATTAGATTGATCAACAAGTGTTTTAAACTTTTAAGTTTTAATGATCAGATATGTAAATAACTAAATATGTTTATCGATTATAGTACATACCAATAATTCAATGAGGCAATGATACTTATGATAGTATGATAATGATACCAACCGTACATTCGTACGATATGATATACATCATATACATAATAATATAATTACATATACATTAACAATATCTTATTGAATCAATTTCCATTTCCAAACATTGCATTTCTTATAAATTATAACTTACACGAGATTAAATGGATTCGTTATTTAGTTTGTTACTTTATTTAGATTACTAACTCAAACAACTTAATAAGTTAAATGGACGAAATCACGAAATCATGACCATGATTTAATGAGTTGATACTTATAATACGATAAATCGATAATTAAGAATGTACAAGTATTCAATTAGATTGATCAACAAGTGTTTTAAACTTTTAAGTTTTAATGATCAGATATGTAAATAACTAAATATGTTTATCGATTAGTACATACCAATAATTCAATGAGGCAATGATACTTATGATAGTATGATAATGATACCAACCGTACATTCGTACGATATGATATACATCATATACATAATAATATAATTACATATACATTAACAATATCTTATTGAATCAATTTCCATTTCCAAACATTGCATTTCTTATAAATTATAACTTACACGAGATTAAATGGATTCGTTATTTAGTTTGTTACTTTATTTAGATTACTAACTCAAATAACTTAATAAGTTAAATGGACGAAATCACGAAATCACTAATTAAAGTGGTGATGAAAGCATTATGCAATACTAATGTTAGTAATGTACGAATAGTCAAATATACAACGGTTAGATTGAATGCCCATGAAAAACAATGGTTAGATTTTCATTACTTTATTAGTTATTAGTATTATTACTTATTAAGTTATTATTAGTTTTATAGTTTATTATATATACTGATATACAATCACAGACTCACAGATGTCAGATATTGTCACATTGATGAGCATTAAGCCATTAACTCATTAAGTCATTAACTATGTCGTATTGAATCAATTTCAATTTTGAAACATTTGCGTTTCTTACAATTTATAACTTATAAGTAATAAACTAATAATAATAATAATAATAATAATAATAATAATAATATAATAGTAGTAGTAAACTAGTAATAATAATAATATTAACAAATAATTATACTAACAATAATAATAATAACAATAATAATAATAAATAATTAAAAAAAACGGTCAAAAAGACCTAGAAAAACACAAAGAAAATCTAGACCGTTAGATCTAGATGAATATTCTAGAATCTACAAAAAAAAAAAAAAAAAAAATGAACGGTTAGATCTAACTTAGATGTTGAGATTGAATATGGACGGTTAGATCAACTGAAGTAAAACCTAAACCTCATTCACTCATTCAGCCATTTCTCACTCTCACTCTCTCAGCCATTCTCATTCACTCATTCAGCCGTTTCTCTCTCTGTCATAGTTTCTCTCTCTAACTTCTCAGTTTCTCACTCTTTCGTTCTGAAATTCTCAAGCTCAATTTCGTTTCATTTGTGTTTTAGATCTACATTTCTGATTTCTAGCTTTACATTCTCGTTTTTTTGTTAATTTTTGTTGTTTTCGTTTTGATTTTTTTCGTTTTTGTTCCGGTTTGTTAATATAGGGTTTTTGTTTTCGTTTCATTTGTGTTTTGGATCTATATTTCTGATTTCTCGCTTTACATTCTCGTTTTTTTGTTAATTTTTGTTGTTTTCGTTTTGATTTTTTTCGTTTTTGTTTCGGTTTGTTTATTTAGGGTTTTTGTTTTCGTTTCATTTTTGTTTTGGATCTAAGTTCTGATTTCTGATTTCAAATCTTCCTCTCCTTCAAGCCGTCAAACCCTAAGGTAATTTTTTTGTTAATTTATTCGTTTTTTTCGTTTTCGTTTCGGTTTTTTTTTTTTATTTCAAGTTCTGATAAATTCTTGATTTTTTCTTTTGATCTCCAGTTCAGGTAAGTTCTCCATCTTCAAATCTCCTTCAAGCCGTCAAAGGTAATTACTTTTTCCTTTTCGTTTTTTTTTAATACAGTTTTTCTGTTTTTGTATTTGAATAATTTGATTATTGTTGTTGTTCTTGCTTGAATATAGTCGAAATATGCCTAAAATGAGTAAAATCTGTTGTTGATTGTATTTTTGTTTTTTACGGGAAAATGGTAGATTTGTGCCTAAAATGAGTAATCACGTTTGTTGTATAATTCTGAATTTTGAAACATTGACTAGTGCAAATGAAATTCTGTTATCAAGCGGATGTTGAGGAAGACGTCCTCCTTATTGGTAAAGAGATTAAAGCCGAAAGTGCTTCATCTGCATAACTGGTATTTGTGTCTCATTGTGGTTTATTTTATCTTGAAAAATCGTTGCCCTTTTCATTTATTTTCAGACTTGCTGGCAGCATTTTTCTAGACTTTTAAAATCGTTGCCCTTGTCATTTATTTTCAGACTTGCTGGCAGCATTTCTTAAGTTTTTGTTAAAATAACCATTGCTCGGTGATGTAAATATGAGAGCAATTTTAAAAAACAAAAGCTATAATTTTGAAGTTGCTTGAACTTGTTATGAGCTGCTGCCTGCTGGTAGTGCTTTTGCCTTTTGGTTGTTGTCTCTGCTGAGTTGTTATTGCCTATATTGTTGCCTGCATGAGCTGGTTCCTGCCTCCTGCCAGCTTGAGGTGCTGTGTTGCTGCCTTTTGTGTTATGAATTTATGATAAGTTTTGTTGCTGCCGTTTCTTATGCTTGCTGTTTTAATTTTTCTTGAATCATCGTTGCCCTTGTCATTTATGTTGAGACTTCAATGTATATGTACTTGCTGGCAGCATTTTTCAAGTTTTAAGTTAAAACAGCCATTGCTCAGTGATGATACGATAAACGTAAATCTGAGAGCAATTTTGAAAAACAAAAATAAGTTCCTCCCAAATCTGTGCGGGTTCCTGCTTGTTGCTGCTATTTCCTCTGCTCTTGGTTGCTGTGTTGCTGCTTCAAGATTCTGCTTCAAGATTCTGCTCCCAAATCACTCACATTCTCACTCCTCCCTTCATCTTATCATGTATCATTTTTTCAGTTGATAAATCTGAAATCTAATCTTGGTAGTAGTGATAGTAGTTTCATTATGTATTGCCGTATTGGTATATGTATTGTGAATTTTAATCAATGAAAATGGTGACTTTTTTTAATTGCTTGTTGATATTACTCTAATTTTAATGTTATTTATCTCCAATCTTATGTTATCTTATTGGATGATCATGAATATCAAGGAACAATGAAGATAATTTGGGTGGACTTTATTACTGGAATGAAAAGATACAAATGATATATCTTGTAATTAAAATAAATAAGTAATCTAAAATGATATTAATAATGCCGTTGGCCTAGATCTAGGTGATATAAACCTTTGTATAAACCTAAGCCGTTTGATTAGATCTTATTAACATTAATTATTTTATTGTATTTACTACTTAGCCATTTAGGTTGTAAATAATTCAATTTGAATTAAGCAGTTTGTAATCGGATAAGTTTAAACAGGTTGCGATTCGAAAACAGTTCGATTTTAACGGTTTAACGGGTTATGGCAGTTTAGTTTAGACGGTTAGCGGATTATAACGGTTCGGTTTATACGTGCGGTTTAAACGGTTTTGGTTCATAAACGGGTCGGTTTAAACGGTTAGCGGGTTACAAATGGTTCGTTTTAAACGGTTTTTTTTTTCGGTTTAAACGGTTTCGGTTTATAAACGGTTCGGGTCATTAACGGGTTTATAAACCATTCGGTTCGGTTTCGTTTCGGTTCGGATTTGCGCAGTTTGGTTTGTTATCGGTTTACGGTCCGTAACGGTTGACATTGAGCGGTTCAATTCGGTTTCGGTTTGATATTGAACGGTTCAGTTCGGTTTTCGGTTTACATTTATCGGTTTATAAACAGATCGGTCCGTGATGGTTCGGTTCGGTAACGGGCGGTTTCACGGTTCGGTTTGAAAAGTCCCACCCCTAAAGATATCCCATTATTCAAAGAATAAATCAAAACCACTACACTATGAGTGTCAATTGTCATCGAGATATCTATATACATTCACAAATATTAAGAGAATTCATCGCTAACTTGCAAATCTACCGAGCCACGACACCACCACCGCAACCACCACACCCACTGCCGCACCCACGAAACCACCACCGTAACCCCTATCCATCTCTACTTCCCTCAAAATTCCACAAACAGCCTTGAGAAATCAGGAAACCCTTAATTTCTTTCAATTAACCTCAATTGGCAAAAATCACTCAAACATAGAACAAATTCACGAGTAAATCCATTAAAAATCAATCACATAACACAGCCAGATTCGACTACCCTAAAACAACAACAAAATCAACCAACAATTCATCAATCGGAATGAAGATCAAAATTAAGAACAGCAAAAAAAAAAAACAAAATCAAAACCAAAAGGAAGCGATATCAAAGCGAACTAGGAGCAGCAGGTTGTTCAAGGCCGATTTCTTCAGTAGAAACTATAGTTAGACGACGCCGACTTCTTCATGAACAACATCACCGAATTTAGGCCAAGAACGCCGTTCAATCTAGGTCTTCATCTTCGTCTACTTCCCGATTTCTTTGTTGATTAGGTTTTGTTTAAGGAGAGAGGAGAGAGAAGAGAGAGATAAAAACGAGAGTGAGGAAACAAAAAGAAAGAAGAGGGGAAAGAGAAAGAAAGAAAAGGGCTTTTTTTTTTAATTATAATTGGCACCGGTTTGAACCAGTGCCATTTCAAGAAATTTGCACCGGTTTGGTTTGAACCGGTGCGATTACTCTTTTCCTCTATTATTTTTTTTAAATTCGTACCTGTTTGAACCGGTGCTGATAACATCATTTCGCACCAGTTTGGTTTGAACCGGTGCGATTACTCTTTCCTTCAATCCCGCGTATTTTTTTGGCATTTTGTGGTGCTCATTTATGTTTTTCTACTAGTGAAAGTATTACCATTTATCAAGATAACATAATAAGCATTGAAATACATGCAAATTAGCAATTTCAATCAACTTATTAACGTTCTATTCACACATTTATAAATTTGTCCCAATTAGGCTAAAATAAAACGATTCTAAGACCTAAAAATCAAAAAGTTTAAGCATGCTTTGGCTTGTCTTAACACTTAATATTTTAAGGTAAGCAATCTAATTGCTAATAGCTCTAAGCTATTCTTGGTTCGATAAATCGTCGCATCCAATGCTTCCTTGACGATTATCTCCTTTTCCACGACGTCTAATGACTCTTACTGATATCCTTGAGTTTAACCAAAACTAATGTGAATATGATGCCTTGCTTTGGCAAGCCCACCAAGATACCTTACTTCCCTAGGAAATTAGTAATGTCTTTCTTTGGCACAGCCCATTACTATTCTCATTAGTTCCGTAAGTGTCATTTTGGAATGGCAGATTTAACTCAATACTCTTTGGGACTTAGGGTTTCTATGTTGGTTGATTTAAGCGAACTAAACTAATCATTAAACATTCGAAATCCTAAACATGCATCTAATATCGCAATTATATAAAGCAAAATATATAGGGCATAAATAGAGATGCATTTGGCAACTAGCATGACCCCTTGAAACTTGAATCTTCAAGGGCCTTCATTGCATCTTCTTGGCTTCGTCATCTTAGAAACGCCGTCTTCGAGACATCACCACCAATTATACAACTACTAGAAAATCTAGGACTAATTTAAATAATTTAAGTACAAAAATATATAACGGCACGCAGTCCGTATTTAGATTTACAAAAATAAAAAACGGAATGCAATCCGTATTTACTATCCTAGTCGAACCCCACTAGTTGCCATTTTGTAAAACGTGCATTAGAATATCTATTCCATTCATCCATTCACTAACGTGAATGACCCATGCATTTTACAAATAATACAAGCAACAATGCAAAACACGCGCAAACTAGTAACTAACTTAGGTGGTTAATCCAATTAACTCGCCTAATTAAAAACTAGTTAAAGTTGTTATCCGATTATGTGAATTAACGCAATAATAATAGCTCAAAATGATTAATGAAGCTCACACTAAATTCCATATCCAACTTAATTAAAATTAACCTAAATAAAATTAATTAAGCCGATTAACCAAAATTTTGTTAAAATAATTGCAAATACGTGAAAAGTCGAGGCCTAGCCTCGCTTTAAACAACATTGCAAAACCGCAAACCTAGATAAAAGCCTAGCCTCCCAAGCCGAGGGCTGGGTGCTGCTAGGCTACCTAGTCGAGCAACCTTGATGGCGCTCGAGCTGGGTGCTTCCTAGCAGCCCTAGCGCACTGCTAGCATGTGTTGGCCGCATATAGCAAAGTAGCACAACACTAGCTGGCCTTGGAAGCCGCACAACATACTTAGCATGCGTGCGTGCTGCTGGCTAGCTGGTGCTTGCGCGCTAGCTGGCTAGCAGGTGCTGTTGGGTAGCCCTGCCTTGCGGGCTAGGTGCTACCTAGCAGTCCGTGCCGTTGCGGTATGCACATGGCAGCCCTCACACACATCTACGCTCGCACACATTCGCGTTTAGCATGCTTGCGTGCTGCTGGCTAGCTGGTGCTTGCGCGCTAGCTGGCTAGCAGGTGCTGCTGGGTAGCCCTGCCTTGCGGGCTAGGTGCTACCTAGCAGTCCGTGCCGTTGCGGCATGCACATGGCAGCCCTTACACACATCTACGCTCGTACACATTCGCGTACACTTGCACACATTACCTTGGCACCCACATGTGGGCTGTGTAAGCAGCCTAGCTAGCCGAGTTCACTGGTAGAAAAATATAAAAGGCTACCGGTTCAAAACCCCCATATAGCACCGGTTTTGAACTGGTGTAGATTTAAGGGATGCCAAAAAAAAGAACTATAGCACCGCTTCAAAACCGGTGCTAATAACGTATTATTCACACCGGTTCCGTTCAAAATCGGTGTGAATAATGGCCTTAAAAAATAAAAATAAAATTCTTTTGGCACTGGTTCAATTCAAAACCAGTGCCCTTAATGCCCCAAAAAAAAGAAAAAAAAACAATTGGCACTGGTTCGGTTCAAACCTAGTGCCCATAATGCCCCAAAAGCATATAAAAAAAATTTAGTTTTTGCATTTTTTTTACTTAAATTGATGTAGAAACACTAACATATATATAAAGTTACATTTTTCATTAAAAAAGGCTGTAATATTACAATTTTCGTCCAATAAAATAAAATAAAATAAAATACAAGGTCACCCACAAATAAAATATAATTGAAAAAAAAAACAAAGTGCAACAACAACATATCACAATAAACACCTGTAGCCGCGAGTCCACTGTGCTGAAGCTCTTAGCAGTCCCATTGTGGGTGATTACAAGTAAATTAATCGTAACAGAGTCCAATTGATGGCACAATGCTGAAGCAGAACATTCTTTATCAAAAGAACCAAATAAGAGGCACTATTATCGTCAAATGCAGTAACAAGATGGATTTACAAAGATAATCCTGAACCTTAACATCTTTTCAAGAGTTACTTCCCGTAACTAAATTAGATGCAACCTAGCCATAGACATTTGCGTCCCCTCTGCATACAAGTAATTAAGTTCGCCTTTATTCATAAGTTCCACAAATTAGTGATTTTGATGGAAAACATTGCTTAGAATGTCTAAGAAACGGTTAAAACTCACGAAGCAGCAGCTGCATCAGTCGAGGCACTCACGGCAGCTGCAGCAGTAAGTTTTGTAGTTGTCGACATCCTTACATAACACTCTAAAATACCATAGGAAATATGAAATGCTATGATTGAATTTCCTTAAAAGGTTATAAACCTCAACATAGCATATAAGGAGAATATCGAAATTGCATGCCCATAACAAATTTTAAAAGTGTTTTATTTTTATTTTTCAATTTTGTTTTCCCAACTTCTATCAAAGGCTTATATCCTTACATTGCATTTTCCCTACCAAATTAGGCCAAAAAATCCAGATAAGCAATAATCAAATCTATTACTTACTACTGTCTCACTCTATCCTTGCACTTCACTTCCAAGATGAAACAAGCGTGAGCTAGTATACTACAAGCATGTTGGTAATTAGTACTGAAACAAGTCTTTAAATTAAACTTCATCCAAATCTAGAGAATCAACAATACAGTTCAAATAATACCTCACTTCAATCTAGCATTCAAAACCAATAAATCAATATAATCTACTCACCAACATTCTCATCGTTATTCATTTCAACTACAATATTCTACCGACACATATCGTATTCACAACACATCAATATTTCTATTAAACTGCAGGAATGTTCTCAAATATCCAAAATAAAATCTAAATATTCGTATTAAGACTTCAGAAAATATACTCAAATATCCAAAATACATCCAAAATCCTATTAAATTGCTAGAATCTTAGTATACATCCAAATACTCCTATAAAACTGCAGGAATTTTCTTAATTATTAAAAATACATCCAATATATGCATATTCAAGTATCCAATATCAGTCATTCCACCAATATACTATGTTTAGTTACTTTAGTAACTAAAAGAAACAGCATTAAGCACTCATTTAGCGATTGTTATCTCGAATCTCAATTATTCTTCCATATCTCAATTTAGAGCAGCAAAATCAGAGAAAAAAATAATTCAAAATAACAAATACAAATAGAATTAAATCTTTTAGGTCAAAATAAATTCAGACAGATCTCCGCAAGATCGAATATCTAAACCCTAAAAAATGGCACAAAACAAAAAAAACAAAAAAAAGAAAACTAAAAGAAAAGACACAAACCTAAGCAGCTTTGTAAGAATTCATAGTATCTTCAGCAACATTTTCCTTCCTTCACCAGATTTACAGTTAGCCATATAACAATGGTATAATCTCCCTTCATCTTCAAGTAGAAGACTCTTGATTCACTAACAGAAACAGTAGGAGTGAGATGAGAATTGAGAAGCTTCAAAATATAAACACAGATATCAGAAAGCTCAAATTCAACGTGCTTTCCATGTAGTACTCATTTAGGACTACGACACAGTTCTGACAAGGGATGGAGTCCCATAACTACCTAATGGGAGTTTATAATATCTATAAGTGCACAAGCACTCAAAAACATAAGCTGAATGAGCTTACCCTTATTAGTTCATCGCAAGACCATAATTTCCACCAAGACCACCAAATGCTTCTTGCCATGAATTCAGAAGTGCCAAAATTTTCTATCTTACATGCATATTAGCCTGAAAAAGCATTTTTAAAAAACCAAATGTTAGGTAAAATTAAGAAAAGCATTTTTAAAAGATAGAAATAGAGAGAGCATTGCAATACTGCAGAATTTAAGGACCAAAATAAAAGCATTAATGCATTTCCTAATATGATACCTGTATTGTTTCGGGGTTTTCTGATGTCCTGCGGGAGAGTTACAATTCCGAGACTGGAACCGGACGCCTGTACCTGCAAAATAACGGAGACTCCTGAGAGCTCCGCCTCCAACGGTCAAGTTAGTACCTGAGTAAGGAGTAATTACTACAGAAATTAAAGTAATGAGATCTCTCCAGGTGAGAGTGCTTAGTGTTGGTAATCTGCGTCGTTAGCGAGATTAGCCGGTTGTTAATAACTCTGTTCTTCTCTGCTTGATCTCTTGATTATTCGATTCCCTGATTAATGAGGATTAATCAAGTATTTATAGCCTTGAGAAGCGTGCAACTCTCTAGGTTTAAGGTAAACCTAGGGCTGACCGGGCCTCTAGACTGGACTGGGCCTTGATGGCCGGTTTTCCCATTTTGGCATGGGCGGACACGTGGCGTGTCTAAATTGGTCCGTAGAGGACGTATCTGTGACTGACACGTGGCAGGCTCCTGTTGGCCTTAGTGAAGGACACGTGGCGGAACCTGGTTGATCCACTTGTCAGACGGTGATTGGTGGATAAAAATCCCCTAATCATTTGCCCCTCACAGGTGGCATGTGACTGGTCACGTGTCGCCTGTGACAGGTGTCGCACGGTGACAGGCGACGGCCTGTTACAGGTGTCACCTTGCAAACGGCCGAGAGATTTTCCCGCCCAAATTTTGAATTTGGAAGCGACCCTTCGCCTTCTCACTTTGCCTATAAAAGGAAGTGCTGACTTCGGTCATTTTCACATTTGAGAACTTTGCGAGAACATTCGGACCCCTGAACTTGCTCTGACATTTCGGACCTTTTCTGCCTACCGCCTGTTCTGACAAGCCGACTGACCCGAACTTTCAGGACTTCATCAACCGTCACTCGTTCAGGTAACTTAGTTCTCTTACTCTTAATTTTCTTTTTATTTTTTTGAAATGGCACCATGGAAGCACACGACACGCCCTAAGTTAGTGATCAGCCGGTCACCGGGGACGGCTGAATCTAGGACTAGGAGTGCCGCCTGCCCTTTTCTGGACCCATCTTTGCCCTTTATACAAAGTCCGACTGTATCTGTGTCTATGCAGAACGTGATGGCCAGAACAAAAAAGACTGCTATGATATCAAACTCAGACGGCTCCTCCCAAAGGGTGCTCCTTAGTGAAACATCTGACCAGGCGCCAGATGTAGAACGAGGCGACTGTCAAGCCGACAGTTCTGAGAGAGGGGCCAAGGTGTTCCCTTCCCATCTTACCGTGGACATGTCTAATTTTCCTTCTGCTCCTTCTAAGGGAGAGGAGGCGGGCCCCTCTAGGAAAGGGGAGGAGTCGTCCTCCTCGGACTCGTCAGAGGACGAGTCTGAGTCCAGTTCTTCTGGTCACAGTTCTCCTGGCTCAGAAGAAAAACATAGCCGCCTACAAGAGGCGAGACGTTCTCATGCAGTTGAGAAGGGGGACAATTGGGCGGAGCCGTCCGCCTCTTACAGAGAGGAAAATGCCCCCTACTACTGCAGGGTACCCCGGGGCCGGATCGCAACCATGCAAGACAACGTGGCGAGCTTTATTGCTAACCACAAAATGGGCCCGGAGTTTTTACTGTTTGTGCCGGATCCAGAAGATACTGTCGTCTGGCCGGCTGGTACCAGCTATGGTGACGGCTGCTTTGGCTGCTACGTGGCGGCCATCAAAGCTGGACTGCGCTTCCCATTACATCCGGCTGTTCAGCGGATTTTAGATGGGTATGATCTGGGGTTATGGCAGTTAGCCCCAACTCTTGGGTAAACGTACTCGGCTATGTGGCCGGGTGCGAACTGAACGGGGTGGAGCCAAGCTTTGAGGCTTTCGCCCATATGAACTATCTCAGCCGGACCCCTAAGTCGGGAGGTACCGGCTGGTATCAATTAACAAGCCATAGGGGTTACCTCATGACTAGAGGTAAGGCAAACAAATGGAAGGATTGGCGGAACACCTTCCTTATTATCGAGGGTTCAGACACGGAGCTGAACAAACGCTTTAACAAGTGGAATAGGGATCCGCCTCTTCTCGCAGGCGGCCGCAGCATGCCGCCTGTTCCCCCAAAAGCTAAAAAAGAGATCCTAGACAAAGGACTCTTCAAAGTAGAGACTAGGGTGAACTCTACTTCAGGGGTACGAGAGCAAGTACCCCTAAACTGCGTCCCGAGCTTCAAGTGGCTCTATGACGAGTACTTTTTGGCCGCCTGTGGCCTCGGCAGTCGGTGCTCTAGAGGTAGCCGGCCTGACGAATACTCTGTTTTTTCACGCCTTGTTTACTTGGGATTTTTACTAACTTTGCTGCTTATTTCTTGCAGCTGACGCCATGAGTAAAATAACAGCATCTAAGACTGCGACGGCCATGCTGCGGGTCTCGCTGATG
This sequence comes from Chenopodium quinoa, assembly GCF_001683475.1. Taxonomy (NCBI): domain Eukaryota; kingdom Viridiplantae; phylum Streptophyta; class Magnoliopsida; order Caryophyllales; family Amaranthaceae; genus Chenopodium; species Chenopodium quinoa. The sequence goes on from NW_018744704.1 coordinate 173,303, forward strand.
AAGCAGTCGTATGCCGACTCCCCAACAAGGAGGCACCCTTGGTAAGCTTTGAAAACTCTTCCCCTTTTAGTCGTCTTATGCATATACTAACTCTTTTTGTTTTCAGTCTGGCACTCCAAGGGCTTCTTCCTCGCAACATCCGGACCCCAAGGCCCGGAGGACGACTGTTGCAAGCTCTCCTGGGTCTTCCAGGAAAACAGTGGCGGCTGAGAAGCAGCCGGCCACTTCTTCAAAAAACCCAGGCATGGCCGCCTAGATGTATGGACACTCAATTGTAAAGCTTACCCTT